>NW_018020828.1:115745-161840 GCF_002006095.1 Pseudomyrmex gracilis | reverse complement strand
TATATATATATATATATACGCGTACAAATTTACTGCGTTTAATTAAATTAAGTGTTTGACTTGATCTCAATCCCGCCAACTCGGCGCGGCGGCGAAATTACTCTGCGCTATCTCGCAATCTCGATTTATATGCGGCGAACTATATCTAACTTGTACATTACCGGGGGATCCGCAGTATAAGACTGAAATATTCCGATAGAATCTCATCTTGCGGATTTTGGATTGTAACCACAATGTGGCCGCCTGGATTGGCCGTTAACGAACGGCGAATAGTGCTCCGTCGGGGATTTACGCCGGTATTCGCGCGCGCGCACAAGAGCACAATCGACATTGCTCGCAAAATTATTGAATACGAGAATATACACCTCGTTTCGCGGTCAGTCGACGAGATCTTTGGGCGTCGCCGAGAGCGAAATAGTTCTCGGTGTGTGTGTGCGAATTTTACACGCGCAAATGTTACTGTGTGTTTCACATGAAAGCTGAAAAACAAAAAAAAAACAAACACAAACTAGAAAAAGAGCATGTGAAAAAATACGAAAGAGAATTTTATATATGTTTCGCTTCTCTCCCGTGTTTTACTCGTTTTCTCAGTTCTCTCTCGTATCTCTCGTTTGTGATTTGAATCTCGACGATTTTGCAATCTGATTCTTCGTCTCTCTATAAACAACGAGAGAACGAGAAGGTCGCGCGTTGCGCTCTCGCGCGCGTCACGTGCGCAATTCGCTCGCATCTGATCGCGCGGAAAAAAGTCGAAAAAGCGAATCCGCGAGAGAGAGAGAGAGAGTTTTTCCGTTTTCATCGAACCGCGTCTCATATTCTCCCGCCATTACGCCGGTGCATAAAGCAGCTGGCGACGCTTTGTTGTTGTTGTCGTCGTTGTTTCGCGCACACAAATAAAAAAACTTTCGGTTTTGAATGAAGATTCCCCGCGCGCGTCTGTTTTCGCGATTATAAAACAGATGACGCGCGACTCTATGTGAATTTGTTCTCGCAGATAAGGGGAAAACTGCGGCGCGCCCACTGTGGTGCGAGATTAATTATCAGAGCCGACACTTCGCGCTCGCCGGAGCTTGAGTTTTTAAGTTCATTCGCAACTCGACTCGACTTAAACGCATACATTTCTCTTGTCAGATCCTGATTATTACGCGCGCAAAAAAAAAAAAAGGACTCGAATTGCGAGCATTTACGTGAAAGTCGCGAGACAAACTAAATTCCTCGCTCGGTGATAACTCGACGAGAGCTCATCGCACACACGTTCGTTCGCACATCTCGCGCGGGAATAAAAATTTTTATGTTTTTGATACAAAAAATTTGTTTATTTATACGACATCCGAATTTTTCTTGCATTTTCACGCGCAATATTCCACCCACCGAAGGATTAATCATCTGGAGGTTAAGCACCTAAAATCCGGGACGGGATTTACTCGCGCCAGGCTCTTTCAAATTTGTAATGGACTTTTTGTCGAAAATTTGTGCGCGCGGCGGTTCTGCGGGACCAAAGCCCCGCTGCTTCAAAGACGAGGAAGAAAGCGAGCTTTTCCCCGACTTGAAAGCCCCGATAGACCCCCTGAGCGCGGGGGACGGGCCAAGTTCTCGGGTTAAAACTTGGTAATCCCGCTCCCCCTAATTATTTAGGCTAATAGGCGAAAGTTTTCGCCGGCAGTCGCGTTGATTAATTGGCAAATAGTCGATTCTCGAAGCCGTTTTTCCGGCTCGGCGAATCTCTCGACGCGTGTTGTGATTTCGATCGGTAACGAATCCTCAAACAAGTTCTTCTTACATAAGTAAATACGTTTCTACTTTGAGTCTCGAGACTCGCGAATTTTATTCTTACTGTACGTCAGTATAATAATACAAGTCTTTGCGTCTTTCTTTCTTAAAGCGACAAGAGAAACGAGACATGTCGTGACACACACACACACACACAATTGGCTCGAGTGCCTGCGTGTGTAACATCTCTCTCGGCCTCACGGTAGATTGTGAAAAAACGCCGCTTTATGTGTAAATGAACTCGCGGGCAGTACTTGAACTCTCCTTTACCGCGCTTTGCGCGAGAGAATGGTGTCAAAACGCCGGCGTGAATAAACAGTGCATTCTTCAGTGTGTTATCCGTTCCTTCATCTTCCGCCATGCAATGCATAACAACGGCGAAACTCCTACGTTTCTTCTCAAGACGCAATTGTTTGCCCAGGGTTCGTTGCCGCAATTTGTTTCGCTGTCACCTGTCCATAATTTTTCACAGAATAAAAACGCGCGCCCCGCGTTACGCGAATAATAAATCCACGGAAGAGAGGAGAAAAAAAAGAATATCAGATATATATATATGTATATGTACGTTCCCGTTAATTTCGCGTATCGTTTCTTTTTCTTCCGCGGAATGTATAATTAATTAACTAATATGGGTAATATGCAAATGTTCGTTTTACAAATCCATCTTCATTCAAAGAAGTTTTACGTCACGCAAGTGTTGGACGTTAAATGGCGACTCGATATTGTAAAATGAATGTGTTTGTTGTTGCGAAAATTAAATAATTCAAATTTCAAGAAATCGGATAAAATTGGAGCAATTAGTGTTAACTTCGTTAACAAGTCAATCGCGATCGCGAACGTTCGATTTGTATAAAAGTTTTTTTACGCGTTTTTTTACGCCATGAAACAGAGAGATACTTTGTGTGCGTTATCTTGGAAATGGTAACGTCAATTTCCGCCGGGGAACGATCGGACGATGAATAAATAGGTACACAGCGTGTGTGGAGGAGATGCGCGCGCAAGACAGGGAAATGTCTTCCCAGTCAAACACATTCAATAATTTGCGAATCCTTTTGAGACGCGCGCAATAGGATTTACCTCACTTCGTCGTCTTCTTGCCGTTCGTCTTTTCGCTCTGCGACAGGAAGGGAGAAGCCTAAGTTTAGTCCCGCTTACGTATTCCCCTTGCTGCTTACCGGAGCAAGCTCTCCGCGCCCTCCGCCCTCTACGTCGGAGGGCTATAACGAAATCTATGTGTCGAATCAATTTTGCACGAGGCTTCCGGGATCTTTCACGACTTTTGGCGTAGCTTTTCGTCCGTGCCGTGACGCGCGAGAGACGCGACAAAGACGAAGGGTGACGCGTCCGCCCGTTCTTGCGCGACAACGGAGAAAAGAGAGCCGCTAGGACCCGTTGCATTATTCAGCAAACGCATACCGGAGCGTTAGCGGATACGGGAAACGTTTCTTATTTTCGCAAACTCCGCTCTCTCTCTCTCTCTCTCTCGCTGTCGTGGCGCGAATTTGTCGTGTCGCGCGCGATGGACGGTGTATACATCGACCGATACAAGCGCGACCATCCCCGACGTGGATTAAGCGAGTCGGAAAATGCAAGAAACGTGAGTCGAGCGACGCTTCGCTTTGAATCCATCGGGGGAAAAAAAGACAAAAAAAAAAAAAAAAACAACAAAATCGCCGCGCAACGCGAAAATAGTCAAAGACACAAACGTGAATATGAAGTAATTTTTTTCTACACGCGCGACGCGCTTACTCGCTTCGTCGCGATTGATGTTTGCTTAAAAAATTGTTTTTGCGTCTCGTGAACAAATGTTTTTTTTTTTTTTTTTTTTTTAAATGAGCGAAAATAAATTTACGAATTTAATTTTAATTCCGCCCGCGCGGGAACGTGTGTATGTGTGTTTTGTGTTTTTAAAAATAATATAAAATTTTATAAAAGACGTATAATACCTATACGTGTGCGCGCGGAGTAAACTCTCGATTGTGTTGGGCGTCGCACACTCGGCGAGTTATTCTCATGATGTGAAAATCAACACACTCGGACGAAAAATATTGACGTGTTTTCTGTAACTTTTTGTCAATGGGAGTCGAGAGCACTCTGAAATCTACTCTGCGAAAAATCCGCGTCAGAATAAAAAGCGCGTCGCGTGCTACCTCGCCCGCTAGCTCGTACATCACGTGCGCGAATGGAAAACAAACCGCGCGCGCGCGCGCGCGCGTTGTTTCGCGCAGGTATCAAACTCGATGAGAACACAATACTTAAAATTTGTTGTCGGGTTCGAATTTCGCCACCTTTGTTTCGAGATTTACGAACTCACGAAGTTTCCCTTTTTTTTTACCGGCGTAATTTTTTTTTTTTTACTTTTTTTTAAATATAATTTCAATATCGAACGCACGCACACGCGCAAAGAAAACGTCTCGCGCATTTTCTTTCTTTCTTATAATAATATTATACAATTTTTCCCGCTCGTCTGACGCGGTGAAAGACGCTTTAAATCGAAGGGTTTTTTTTTCTTATGAATCTCTCGATGGAGAAACGAATATCGATTCTCTCTCGAAGATGTAAAACCTCAGCGCGCGCGCCGCGCAAATGTCGTTCATATTCATGTCCACGAGTTTTTAATCGTACTTATCGCTCACGCAACATCAAGCCTTCCCGGTTTTACCATGATCACAGGCAACATTAAGGGTATGAAAATCATACCGGGGGATATATCGTGTAGCGCGCGCGTCGCGCAAGAGTATTTTCAATCCCGCATCATGGATTGCGTTTCATAGAAACAGGAGACATCAAACGCATGCAAAATGAGAAATCAAAGCTTGCTGAAAATATACCGGCAAAAGGAATAAAAAAAAAAAAAAAAAAAAAAAAAAANACAGCGGAATGACGCGGCGGGATGCTGTCACAAGTTTTATTTCGGGAAAGGGGAAGGTTGGAGGGCGAATATTTTTCGACACGCTCGGAAATTACGCGCGAGTAATTTTTTTTTTTTTTTTTTTTTTTTTTTGGACGTGATGAATATTTTTTCAAATAACACAATTTGTTATATAAATGCGTATCATAAAGCCGGACAATAAATTTAAAAATTTTAAGTTGCGCTTTAATCATGAAAACGTAAAATAATATAAAGCGCGGGAGCGCGCCGCGCGCGTCTGTCATAAAATAAATGTATTTTAAAAACAACAAATTGTGATCAAAATATCTCTTTTAGTCGTAAAAATTAGCAACGTCACCGTGCCCGATAGAAGGTTTTAAATTTCTACTAAATTGTCGATTTGCATATATATATATATATACACATATACACACATATTTATAATAATAACGTAATTCAATATTTAGCGTGTAACTAATTGTTAACTCTTCTCTCGCGTTGTTTAATTATTATTTATATAATTACAGTGTGTATTAATCCACGCAGCTGTGTGTCTGTAATTAAACAATTAACTCGCCCCGTGCTGTTAACGCAATACGTTTAATACGGACACGCGAATGTGTGATATATATATCTATCTCGCGTATTTTCAAAGTTCAACATATCATACGTATATAATTCTTTACATCTCGTCGTTTTGTACGGCATAATGGCGCACGATATCAATCTGGCCTTACCGAGCAGTAGCAACGTCTATCGATATAGACGCGTCTCCTGCATCTATATATCGCCATCGCGCGTATATTCCACGTTATCCGCTCAGCAAGCGTGATCTGTCTGCACCAAAGGCGGATAGATTAGAACCGTAGAAACACGGCGGGAAGGGGGGGGAGGAGGGAGGATAGAAGCGCGCGGGAGAAAGAAGAAGAGAGAGACGGGCGAGAGACGCATTAATTCCGAGAGCTGCGAGAGACGAGCCGAGCTTCTGACATTAGTTACCTGACATTCGGATCGGGGGGGGGCGCCCGTTATTAATCTTAATCTCGATACTATGAGGGCGCGCGCGCGCGGACTATTCGTTATACCGAGGGCGAGTAGAACGGACTCGCGTCGTGACATTTCGCCCGTCCCCGCGCCGATGTCGCATCGCGACATCGATCTCGCAAACGAGCGCACGCGAATTCTTCTTTTTTTTTTTTTTCTTCGATCTCTTTTCGTTACGCCGAGGACTAACCACCACCGTCGCTCTCGGATGACGAAGAGAAACGAGCTTGTTGCGACGGCAACAACTCGAAGAAAACAAAAAAAAAAAAAAAAAAAAATAAGAAAGACCCAAAGAAGAAAGATATTGACCGTGCAAAAAGACCAGAAGAAACAAGACGAGAGAGTGTCCGAGTGAGAAAGAAAAATCCGATCGCGAGACAAAGGGTCTCGAACTTCGGGAAAGAGAACGTGAATCGTCTTGCCAGGAAAATAAGGGCAGATAAGGAAGGGAATAAAAGTAGCAGATTGAAAGTCATTGTTCTCTCTCTCGCGCTCTCTTTTTTTCTCTCTCTCTCTCTCTTTTTCTGAAAGATGATCGATATGTGCAAGCTCCCGTGTCGTGTACAAACGGGAGATGTTTTTCGTCTCGCATCTCGTAAAACTTGGAATCATTTTCGAGAACCATTAATCGCCTCCCTCCCCCCCCGCGTAAAAGAGGAAACAGCTGAGGTGCAGTTTGAAGTCACATAATAAAAACTATATTAAAACAATGGCAGAATGGGTCTCTCAAGAGAAAGAGCCACTTTAAAATTTAAAATCCGCTGAAAGTATAAATGAATCTGAACGTTTATATCCTCCGTTCTCTCCTTCGGGAGACGATTGAAAAACTTAGTCGAATAATTCCAAGTGAGCGGAAGCGAATCAGCGCGAGCGCGAGCGCGAGCGATTTTAATTTAAAACTGATAGATTTCTCTTCTTTTATTTGCTTGTGCCCCCTCCCCCCTCCCCCCTCTTCTCGATATTACTGTATTCTAATAAAAACAAAATTAGTTTTCGGGAATTTAGTCGGGAGTATAGCGCGCGATAAAACGTTGCACCAGATTATTGCTTAACATTCCTTTAGGACGTTTAACGCCGCGAGCGTAGCTCGAGAAGAGGATTCCTTGTTTCTGGCGAAGGCGTAAGATTTGTAAGCGCAAAGCGACGCTCCAATTTCGAAGTGATACACATGGCCCCGTCCCATTTGTTCAGCGAGCTGTTTTGTTGAAAATTGTAAGGCAATTAGAGCGAGCATATATTTGTTTACTATTTAGTCAATTTAAACAAACGCGACCAAGTTGCTTGCAAGCGAGTTTCGATATTGGTTGTTTACGTCCCGTAAGGACGAGTTGACAAATATTACGTGCGACAAATATTTTAAGAAAAAACTATATAATAAAATTATAATAAAAATATTTTTGGGGAGGAAACAATATAAATTCACGTTTAAATTTAAAAATCTATTTTTTATAATTACAAATGAGGGGAAAGTAATTTGTGAGATACGCGCATTGGTGCGTGCAATTCTCACGTTCACAGATATCACGCGCGCGTGCCGCGATTTAATCGGATAAAGCGCATTGTGCAAAGACGCTATTTTGTGATAGCTCCATATAGCTTGTGTGCGTTGGATCGTTTCAAACCGCGCTGCACTAAAATGTGTTTTACGATCGTTGTTATATAGCAAAAATTACCACGCTGTGAGTTTTACGAGCCCTTTCCCCCATATGGAAGAAGATTATAGCGTCGCGGAGAGAGTTTCCGGATTAGAACGTGTAACGACGCGCTCTTTTGAAACGTTTGCGGTCATACATACTTTCGTAGGCAAAAGACATCTTTAAAAAAAAAAATAAATTTAAAAAATAATAGAATACAATTTCTAATATGTTGCATATAGCGTTTTTTCTTTCTTTCTCAACAGACTAGTTGCAGGTGATATTTTTAAGCTTCCAGTTGTCCAAAATAATAATAATAATAATAAAATGATTTAAAAAATCACATCGAGAATAAAATCGGACAATATGTACGCGCGTACGCGTGAATCATCCATATGTGCCATTACTCCAAACGTAATTTCCACCATCGCTCGACGGTGTCACGAAGTGATAAAGTCACCGCGCTAATGGGAGAGCATCAGCGGTGGTCGCATTATCGTCGCGCCCGGTTCGCGAGTTCATTTCGGGAATAAAATCAGCACGGAGGGAGTCTCCGAAAATTGCGCACGGCGGGACAGCCGTCGCTCTGCTGCACAAAACAGGCGCGAAAATGGAACGAACAATTGAAACAACATTGACGACACCTCGCGATTTTCGCACGCATTTACGTATTATAATAATATCGCGAATCGTATCGTTTTTCTTATTTAATAAAAGAAGGATTATAACAAATTCAGATTAATCGCAGAAAGAGAGGAGAGAGAGAGAGAGAGAGAGAGAATTCAGTATTACACGTCGATAACGCAAATATCGCGAAATCGCAGCTATTTTTACGGAGCGAACAAAGAAACGTCTCCGAGACTCCCGTATATTTCCTCCGTCTGACTATGTACGCCACTTTTCCCTGCCAAGTCGGAGCGACGCGTGACGAATTTGCGCGCGCGCACACACATATATATATATGTATGCATACATATATATATATATATATATATATATATATATATANATATATATATATATATATATATATATATATATATATATGTAGTCGCTCCTACGATATCCGGAGCACGCGGGGGAATCGTCGTAAAAATTCACGAAGGTCCGTACCACGTTCGCTCGACTGGTACTCTAAAATCCATTACGAGGACGCGCGGCGCAAGCGCTTCGCGACTAGCGAGTGGGCGCCCGTTCAAACTTTTAATCGGATCGCTTCTCGGCGTTTATTTTTGTTCCGTCTCCGACTCGTTCGTTTTCTCTCTTTCTCTTTCTTTCTCTTGGCGGCTCTCTCCGCGTCTCGCCGTTGTTTCTGCTCCCTCCCCGTCCCCTCCTCGCCGTCGTTCTCACCTTTCACCGCTAAATCGGCTCTTTTCCTACGAGCGAGGTCCCTATACCCAACCAATTCGCCGGAGTCGAAGCTTGTAGCTCGAGCTCTCTTTCTCCGCATGAATGGCGTGAGAGACGACGGCTGGAATTGTGGAAGCGGCGAATACCGTCGCTGATATAAACGCGAAGAGACCCGTCGTCGCCATTCCGTTGTATCGTCGAATCTGCGGTCTAGGTACGCTTCCGTCGTTTCCGGTGAATGAGCGATCAAACAGTTTCCTTTCTATCATCAGAATTATTTTCGAACCGCGCGTTTATTCCCGCCACGTGGAAAATGGGCGAATAATTGTTACATATGCGACATTTTTTTCTATTCGAACGGGTTCTCTCGTCGAGAACCCAACGTTATGTCTCTTTGACGACGTCGTATCAAGAGCTCTGATGTATACAGAGTGTCCCAGAATTGGTGTCACATCTCTCGTAGGCAGGTAGAAGAAGTAAAAGTCTGAGTCCTGAACCATTTTTTTTCTATTATTTATAATAAAGGAGTAATTGTTGAGTAAATCAGAGGCCAATCATCTTTAGCCAGGCGCGTGGCTCACTGACGTGTGACTATTTTTTTCTATTATTTATAATAAAGGAGTAATTGTTGAGTAAATCAGAGGCCAATCAGCGCCGATCTTTAGCCAGGCGCGTGGCTCACTAACGTGCGCCTGGCCAAAGGTCGGCGCTGATCGGCTTGATTTACTCAACAATTACTCCTTTATTATAAATAATAGAAAAAAAATGGTTCAGGACTTTTCGACTCAGTTTTAATCCTTCTACCCGCCTACGAGAGATGTCACACCAATTCTGGGACACCCTGTATATATGTATATTTTTTTTAACGCGACGGCGTTATGTTCACAAAATAGTTCAACGAAATCTTCACGCGCGCGTATAACGTAATATTGTTTCTTATTTGCACACACAAGCAATATAGTCCAATAGTCGAACTAATAAAACTTCATTTTTTACGAGCTGAAATGAAAAGAACAAATCGTAAAAACCGCCGGATATACCGACGTAACGGCTAAGTACACTTCACTTCGACTTTGCCGAGGTTTAGTACATGCATTTGATAGAACGGGCGTGTGTGTGTGTGTGTGTGTGTGTGCAAGCACGACGTAGAACGACATAGCATTCGAGAGAGCGAGCGGGCCTGCGGCGCGGTTTCTCTCTTCTACGCGCGCCATACGGTTTTCCTTTATCAACCTCGGCAGATCCGATAGGGATTACGGTAGACTGGATAGCGCCACTGGATAGAACCGGGGAATAGCATCTCCTGGCTAGGAGGAGATTTCCAGGGGAGATCCTCTTCCTTCGATTCATAAATATCCTCCGGCTATAATACCCCGCTGAAAAGGCTCCCGTGAGTATCTGCGCGATACTCGCTATCAGTACAAGCTACCGTCGATGCGGGCTCTTCGCCCCTCGCGAATCCATTATTCGCAACAGACGAGCGCAAAATTTACTTTCGCGTTTCGTGTTCCGATAACAATCATCTTCGTCTTTCCCCCCCCCCCCCGCGCGTATACACAACGTTTCAAAAACGGTTGATGACCGGATAAACGCGGGCCGTCGCGCGCACCCGCTGATAACAACTCGCGGAATCGCGTCTCTCGAGTGTTGTTGTTGAAGAATTAAGTATCGTTTCCGTGATCGAGATCACGGATTCCGAGCGTGAGATTTAAATGAGCTCGTCGCTCGTTTGATTAAAATCGACGCCTTTTTTTTACTATTTTTTTTTATTTTTGTTTTGGTACTTGCGCGCTCGCGCGTTTCCGCCAACGCAAAATCCAGATTGGCGGATCTTCAATTACTGTTAAGAATGGCGGCACACAATGCGCAATTGTATTTATTTATTTATTTTGAAACAATTAAAGACAACAATAATACGTGTTTGTTTATCTTACAGTTTTTTTACAATTACAAATTAATGATTTGAATTGTCACTCAACTAACAATAAGTTAACGTTGCGGACACGTATTTTTCAACATCAATTTGCGAATCGTTGACTTCTGGATAATTTTATTTGCACAAAAGGGTACATCTCTCTCTCTCTCTCTCTCTCTCAGATACCGTCGTTAATGTTGTCACGAAAATAAGCAATAAAAGCGGCCTCGCGTATTGCTTCTTAGGCGCAAAATAAGTTGGGGGATCGATCGAGCCCCCGTTGCCGGAATCCCCCTTCGAACCGGCAAGTAATATAGAAACTTTGCTTTCGCGTTACGTCTACGCTAGGGTGGCGAGTAAAGTTCTCGGAAAATGTTACGACGGACAAGTTTTTATCTCTCTTCGAAAAGTTGGGGCCATAAGCAGCCGATCTCCATTCGTACAATTCCTATTAAAGAGCGAATTTCGCGTAGCAAAAAGTTAATATTTTCATTTGCGCCGAGCCGTCGTAATCCGAGCCAACTTAATTTTCGATTTATCGAGCGACGAAATGTTGCGAACCGAGTCCCGGTTTACAGCAGCGCGATCTTTCTTTTTTTTTTTTTTTTTTTTTTGTTCCAAGTTAATTAACACGAAAAATGGTGAAAGTTAACGCCGACAAAAGAGCGGACTCGGAGGGGCGCTAACGGAGGGGCTCTCGGCAAGCGCCGTGGAAAATGCTTCAAAAAAAAAAAAAAAAAATGTCAAGAACGAGTTCAGAGCCGAGCTTTATAAATCGCCTTCAAAGGGACATCTTATATATCCGTCGTAAATACAATCGTTCTTACTCTCTCTCTCTCGTACTTTCTCTAAAACGTACTTTCTTCGTAAGAACGTCGAGGAAAACAATGTACCATTGTTACGCGACAAAGGGGCAAACTCTTTAATATTGGCTAATTAACGAAATACCGCTTATTCGGATTTCTTTTAACGCGAGCTTGTGTTACGTTGCTTACGTAAAAGAATTCTTTTCTTTTCTTTTTTTTTTTTTTGTTGCCACGTCGACATTTGCACGAAAATTAATTATTATAGCCGGCTGGCGGCTGTGTTGAAAAATTTTCTTCGCGTCTGTCGCGTTTTAAAGTGCGCGCGGGATCAAAAGGGTTACAGATTACAAAGGATAATTAGTGAACTTCGAGTGCGCGCGTTAACAGATCGCCATTGTAATTGGATCTCCTTCGCTCCCGCGCATTCAAATCATCGGCATGTGAAAATCGCCTTGTCTCTCGATTGCTTTTGTAACAGCGTATATCTTCTTTCATCGAAGACTGTAACATCAATTGGCAGTTCATAACGAGAGTCCGAACACGAAGTTTAATTAATGCAGATGAATCCATTCCGCGCGCTAATTGCAAAATGTAGACTCTACTGTCCGATACTTGTCGGTGCGTGCTCACGTGCCGCATTGATCGAAAATGAAATAACGTGAATTTCTTCGAAATTATTCAGGAGAATTTTTTGCAACACGCAATCTACACTTACGAGTAAATATCTCTTCATATTATATGTATTTGCATATATATATATATATATGCAATATATATATATATATGCATATTATATATATATATATATATATATATAATATAATTACATCTTTAGAGTAAAACCCAGCTATAAAAGGAACCCTACATAAAGAAATCCTAGAAATATAAAACCTTATTATAATAAAAGGAATAAATTTATTTATTTTATACCATAAAAACGAATATCTTGATTATTGGATATCAAATGAATTATTGAACCAGCACATAAAAACAACAATGACTTGAAAATAGCATGAACTTCTAAGTGAAAAAATGATACATACTTAAATCCTACACTCAGAATCATTATTATTAATACTAGCTGCCAGCCCTATATATATATTTTTCACTCTTTTATATTTATTTTGACGATCACACGATGATCAATGTTAGCGCGTTTGTTTTTATTAAAAAATACATGGGAGAGAAGCGTTCCCTGCTCATCAGGCACGTGCCTCATTTGCACACATGTCCACAAATAATTACATCTCAAGAGGTGTAATTACGTCGAGGAGAGCCAATCTTCCATCTATTCTCCTCGTATTCGGTTTACGTGGCGTCGCAACGCGCGGAACATGACGTGAAGTAGAACACGAGAAACGCACCCCGCTGAAAAGGGATAATGATGTATATACCGCTCTAATTAACGTCGACGCTCTTAACTTCAGCCGCAAACCACGAGATGACTCATTAGCGTTATCTGTTTATCGCGTTCTTTTTTTTTTTTTGCGCGCGCGCACGCGCTTCGCGTCGACGTCAGCGAATGTGTGTGCGTGTGTGTGTGTGTGTGTGTGTGCAGAATATAAAAAACGTTTCAATGTAGATGTTTTAAATGAGTAATGGAGCGTGCGCTGCAACGAGCATTATAAAAAAAAAACTCGATTGCGAAATAAGATCTCTCTTCGTGGAAATAGTTAATTGGGATTGTGCAGAAATATATATTTATATAGAAACTCGACGTACAATTTTTTCTTGAATTGTCAAAAATACACAAACGCTTATAAACTGCGCGAGTCGCAAGGAGACTTTAAATTATCATTTCCCGTGAAAAAGAGACAACAATGAATTCTTTACACGTTTAAAAAAAGAGAAAAAACCTTGTTCCGAGTGTAGTGGCACAGACACATTTAAAAGATTGCAATTCAACTGAGAAATTATTTCCAGTTTTTCATTGCGCGCGATAAACAACGAATGAAAATATAAATTTCTTCGTACGTTTGTTCGGCTTTGGAAAACGTATTTGTATTTTTAGTCGCAACCGAAGAGTCGCAAACAAAACGAATAAGTCGTGAATGCTGGGTTTTATGGTTTTTTTTTTTTTTTTGGAGGGTTTTTAATCGACTGTCTCTCTGTAGCATCTTCTATTTCTGGAAAGAACAGCGCTGGAAAATACATCTCACAGTAGCGTCTTATCGATTTTTCTTACTGATAAAGAACAGGTCTGTCGCAAATACTCGCAGCTCTTTGTCTTTTTCAATATTATATAATTGCGACGACAAATATATATATATATATATATATATATATATATATAAGCATAATCATAATGCTTGATGTATCCGCGAACTTTTTTATTACAACGCGTCTCAGTATCTCCATCCACAAAGGTACAGTAAATCTCGGGCGGACAATAGGAGGGGGCGCGACTATTCTTGTGCATTTTCTTCAGTACTTCTTTTATTCCGGCAACAAAGGGATTGCAGGTAGTTATTGCATTCAAATTGCACTGCGAGTTGGGGAAAACCGAGCGACTCTTGACGCCGCGATCTCGCCGGTATATAAGTTCTTCCCTGTGTATTTTCTCAAGCGCACACTGAGACACAATGCAAACTGACGAGCGACGGACAAAGCAAAAAGAGCGAGGGCGGATATGACGATCTATCGCTGTTGCGTAAAATTGATCGACGAACACAAGCCTTTCCTCTTCTTCTTCTTCTTCTCCTCTCGCGCGATCTCTCTTTCCGCGCGTTTTCTCGACTTAATTCCTCAGCTTTCGTCTGCTGCTCGTTATCGAGAAAAACCTATCGATACCCTACTGTACTTTCCGATTAAAAGGTACGAGTTTTGACGAGTCCGCATTAATCTTCGTTTCGATGACTTTGCATTTATCACATCCCGCTCCTTTATCACCATCGTTGACGATTTTTTTCCCCCCCCTCCCCGCAACCCTGTCACTCTCAGCAACTCGAAAAATTTATCTCGTTGCCCGGGAAATAAATGTTTGTTCTTTCTTTTTTTTTTGTTTTTTCGGATTGACGAGCTCTCTCGATCGCGGACTTAAATCGTGCGTGTGGAAAAGCCATTTTCGAAAATCATCGGCTTTAATCCGGTGTTGTATACCTATATCGATCAGTTTGCTCAGCGCGATCTTTAGCGGTCAGTATTAACGCGGATTTCACCTACCGCAAGGTGAAATCCGCTAACATTTGCATAGTGTGGTGTATCGGCCGATCATGTATATACAATGTATATGTACGCAGATCCGTTGCTCTAACACGCAGTAGTTCGCCTCGATGTTGACTCGGGCCCGGGCGTGTGCGACGTATGCCGCGATACCGTATCTCCTTGGCGCGCTGACGAAGGCCCTTACGTGTAAAGTAGTAGAACACGCGTTATACGTCAGACGTGCCAGGTGTGCCACTCAGCGCGGAGTGACTTAGAGGAGGGAAGAGGAGGGGGAGGTCCGCCCGGTTTTCCCGTCCAAGTTTCTCCCTTAAGTACTTTTCGTCTTTAACTACTTCGCTACTACTTCGCTCGATGTCTGTGCAAAATTTACGAACACGTGCGGCACTCTCTCTCTCTCTCTCTCACTCACTCACTCACTCATTCACTTTCTCTCTCTCTCTCTTTTGCATGACTTGCGTATTCTCTCGCGTATGTCTCTCGTTATATTATTATTATGACTTTGATAAAATTTTCTTCTCAACTTGGTGCGTGCGTGCTCGAGATTCGGGCTAAAAAGCACGTTTAAATTTATAATCCGCGTTATCTATTACGGTACGTATAATTAAGTTACGGGGGAACGCGCGCTGAGAATAATAAAACGCGAATATTAAAAACAAAAATTCTGCAAACACGAATAATGTTGGAGTTAAATTTCTCCGCGAAGAGGAGTTAAGGCGATTACACAACTGAGGTATCTTTGAAACTCATCTAGACGTTCTTGCCGTCCTGGCAAGAAGAGAATGTAAGGAACCATTGTGGCCTCTCCAAAAAAAAAAAAAAAAGGATGCAGGAAAAGACCGAGTACGACGGATTTCCTCTTTCAAAGGAAGATGAGCATTCCTTGGGTTACATACATACATCAGCACGAATATACACACACAGAGTTTTACACACACGCGCGCGTATGTAAACTGCATAAACGCCTTCTGCTTTTATATATCTCCTCTACAAAGACTCGTATGCTCCGCTACAAAGACTCGACTCGAGCGCTAAATGAAGAACATTATCATTTGAATACTCCTGAAATTCTGCAAACATTCCGTGCAAGAACTCGTAATTGTTTACGGAAAAAAAAAATGTAGAAAATTGTGAAAAATTGAATTTTTGAATTTTGTAATAATTGAAAAGCACAAATGTAAAAATAAGTTTTTAATCATATAATCACGACACGCGAGTAGGAAATTTTTTATTTGAAGATTAAAAACAAATAATTCTCAAAGACGCGCAAACACGTTTGTTTGAAACTAAACATCAGGGAGTTTGAAACCCGCGCGGATTTCCGCGATTGATTTATTTTTTTGCCCCAACCGCATGATAACTGTGAAACCATCGCGGTTTCCATCAGCTGCCGTTACTACTCGAGAGGAACCGAAGGATGTGTTAGGGTGGAGGGAGGGATAGATGTACTGATATCCCCAACGAGCTCTTGGTAATGCAGAAAGCGTGTCACTGCAACAAATCCGTACTCCCCGGCATTACGTGTCCCCGGGTAAGTGCGGCGGAGTGGTGCTCTCTCAAAGTGCTCGGGGCTCCTTTAACTTACCTGAACGATAAAGTTCTTTGAAAAGTCACCCGTCAGAGCGTATGACGCTATCGCGCGCGCGAGAGAGTTTATTCCCGAAATTTACAAAAATATCAATATTACTCAAAACTCTCGACCTAACAAAACGCTACGATCTCACGTTTCTACGGAACCGTTTGTTTGCGAAGAAATTAAGAACGGACACATTTTCTTTCGATCCGATTATTCGTAATTGAAAAAAATGTGTCTCGTGTTTAAGTGATAAAAAAGACTCTTCCAAACGGTGAATTAGAAAAATGCAAAATTTCAAAATACAACGCACGTGCTGTCGTGTAACTTTTACACACGTAATACACATATGAGAAGTGTCCGAAATAACGCGTGAAAATCAAATTCGAAAAATAATGAGAAAGAGGAGTGGAAAAACAACACGTGACTACAGTCACGTGACTTTGCTTTAGTCACGTGTGTTTGAAAACCGGATTGAAACGCCACAGTACTCGTCAAACTCGAAAAATAGAGAGAGATAGTAGAAAGTGAAAAAACAACACGTGACTAAAGTCACGTGATCGGTAATTTTTATGTAAAATCTCTTTTTCCTGTAATACGGATGGAAATAGTCACCGAGATTTATATTGTTGTTGTAATGCGAATTTTTAACAAGCGAACGCCCGTTCACGAGATACGCGGAAATTTATAATAACGCAATGATCTAATTTATGTTGCGCGTGCTTAACAAATATAACGTAATGCTGATTATCGTCGAAACACACCGTTTCCGCTTGCTCATCGTTTGCACATATGTGTGTGTGTGTGTGTGTGCGTGTGTGCATTTAGATGGGATCGAACGTCATTTTGGCAGGATCAATCGTCATCCCAAAGGGATTAAGCGCTAACTCTGTAAGCCCCCGCGCTTCCATGTTGGATTAAATTTGCACGTTGCGTAAATATGAGGCAATTAATCTGAAATAAATAGCTATTGCGCTTCGCGGAGCGAAGGGATTCAGAGAATATTGAAACACAGTAATGCAAAAATAATATTCATTTCTCTCGATAATGCTTATCGATAAATGTTTTTTTTTTTTTTACCGAGAAACAAATTGTCTCATTTCTTTGTTATTTATTTGTTTGTTTTTTGAGGAATAAAATTCGAATATATCGTGTCACGTGTTGACATCGGACGTTGTTCGATTCGATTTTAAGCCGTACGTTCGACTTCGCGCGTGAAGATTTCAAAACGCTACTGGATAATTATTATTCACGAAACCGAGAATAAAACTATCTTGTTATTATGTGTGTATATTTTATATGTCACAGACTTTGCATAAGCGCGCATTTGAAATTGTCTCGTTTCCCCCTCGGGGAAATGGGAGAAATGCGCATAAGTTTCTTGAAAAATCGGCAGCGATACCGAGGCCGACTCTTTCGCGAAGTCTCCGAAATTGCGAGATTCTATCTTGACAAGAATGTATCTCGCGTTGGCAATGGAGAAAAGCTTTAGTCGCACCTCCGTTCTTTCTCTCTCTCTCTCTCTCTCTCTCTCTCTTCTGCTTTCTTCGAGAAGGATCTTGAGAGCGGGAGAGAAGAACAGCCTGAGGATACTCTTAACGGAACGGTAAATTGCCTGGAAACTGCTGTACTATTTACGGACAGCGTTTTCTCTCCTGCGGACTGCTCGCGCGGTCGATTTCGAAGCTCGCGACTTCCGACTCGTCGAAATCGAAATCGTAAATTTCGAGAAAATTCACAGACATCTTATGCAATATATCGTGGCGGAGAGTTTAGAGATATATATCGGGATAATATTTTCATCCCTTTCTCCCTCTCGCGCTCAAAATAACATTAAAAGCGGAGACGAATTACGCGCTTTGGCTTCTGCGGAATGAAAATAGCTACGACGACGAGCAGGTGTGTCCGCTCTTCTGCGGACGCGATCTCGAATTCCTCGAGCGGTTCCGGAAAACTGCTTTACTTTATGCAAATCAACTTGGCCGGAACGTGATCCGATTAGCGACTTAAACACTTGGCGTACACACACTCCTCGCAAGCCGTGTGGAGAGCCAGATTTAGCGGATGATTAGAGTTTTTCCGGATCTTCACGTGTGAACACGAAAGTTAATTTTTTTCCTCTCTTACGCGCGTTTTCTCGTAACAAAAAAAATAAAATTCGCGCCACCTTGTACGACAAAGCAAAAATTACATAAATTTTCGCATCGCGCTCGGTGTAAAACAATTATTGTTATTACAGAAAGTTTTTTATATTATCAATATCGCATTAATTAATTCTCTTGGTCTTTCATTCAATTTGCAATGATCAATGTCGCATAATATCGGATACGTTATCCGCATATTGTTGGGCGAAAATTAATCAGACCGTTCATGATACCCGATCTGGTTAATTCCCTCATTATCGCTTGAAATATACACCTATTGTGTATTGTAATTACTTATATAGTACATTCAATATTGATGATAATTTTCATGACTTTGACGTTTTATTTACACGTGAGACTGCAATCAACGTTTCAACGGGCGAGTTAATCTGGTGCGAAAAATATATGCGTACAAAAAAAGAAAAAAAAAATATACACGGGGAAAAAAAAGTTTCGCTGTTACACGGCCAGCAAAGAAAAATTTGCCGAGTCTAAACTTTTTGTTTGATCAACAAAATGTTTTGTTGGTTGAAACAAAAAAAATTTAATAGACTCAGTAAATTTTTCTTTGCCGGTCATATATATAGCATAACTAATCTTCTTGCTGTTGCAGCGAAAAAACTTTTTTTTTCCCGCGGCAGTTTGAAAATTACACAAGAGCGAGTTGTGTACTTGAAAAACAATAATTTTAATTAAAAAAACGTTAAGCTTCTACACGGGATAATTATATTTTGCAGAGAAACGGTGTGTGTGTCTCTTCTGTAAGCTCTCTGGACTCTCCGCCAACTATATAATCTTTCTTCGCAAAGATTCGCCCGGTGTATGGAGAGAGGCGCGTGTCGTTCCTCTTTTCGCGACTTGAATGCAACATCAAGAATGAATGAGAACGTCTTCTTGTCGGAAACGTCAAACATGTCTTGTGTCACGACGTTTATTTAGCGAAGTGCACCGTCTCCTTCTTAGTGCTCACCTTTCCCTGGAGCCCTCTTTATCCTTGCTTGTCGGTTGTGCCATCGTATCTGATATAGTCACCGTTATTCACTTCCATCCTATAAAAATATATAGCAGTCGGTCGATATCGTCCAACGTACGGTCGATGGAAGATCGTTGTCCTACGATGGCCGTTTCAGTTCCATCGGGAACGTTCCGAAGCACTATGTCGCTGCCTCTCGCGTTGACTCTCTCGCGGATAATATCGCTTAAAAACGCGCGAGAAGACAAACGGCACTTCGGAAGAGCTTCCGTTCGCGCGCAAAACCAAAAAAAGGTCCAATGTGAAATCTACGGTCGACTTCATCCTTCGACTGTATAACCACAAACTGCCAGTCGATATTTTCACATCTTTTCTCCTGTTTTTTTTTTTTTTTTATCAAAAACTTTACCGTCGCAACGACGTGTAGGAATACGTGCAATTTGTTTCACGAAAGAAGACGCGAAACGTTTATCGAAGAACAAACCGCCATTGCAGAGACGCGTGCGAGGCAAAAAAAAAACATTGTAGTCTCCGATGGATTTTTATGTAAAAAAATTCTTCCGCTTTTTGTAATTATGAGAAGATAAATTTGTAAGAATACCGTCGGAAGAAAAAATGGTAATCTAATAATTCTAGTGTAGAAAACACACGCACATCTACAATTACGCTACGTGTAATTGCTGCATTGTCGTTAAAACTTTTTTCTCCACGAGCGAAGTTTTGCAAATGTTTTTACGTATCCAAACTAACTCCGCTACCTTCTCTCTGGTTTTTTCCTTCGTTAATATCCGTAATTTCAACCGACTTTCTTGGTGCTTTCGTTTAAGTGACGGTTAGTAATTTCGCGCAAGTTCTTGCGAGAAAGAGACAGAGAGAGACAGAGAGAGAGAGAGAGAGAGAGAGAGAGCTTGTTTCGATAAAAGAGAAAAATAAAATCTCGCATTTCTCACTTGTAAGTCCTGATGACGGTTATTTCGTTTTTCGAGGGCGGGACGAAGACGATTTACGCGCAGATCTATACATGAATATACGATACGGAAAACGCTTTTTGCTTGAACGCGCGCATTGAAATTTTCCACGATTGCTATGGGAATTCATATTGGGATTTTCTGTATATTTACAGACTCGAGCAATAAATGTCCCGCAACACAAGTCAAGTACGTTAATTTACATCGTGAATTCATATTAAATAACCTTTGGGCTTCTGGCGAGTGTTCAATGAAACGTCGTGATATTTTACAATTTGATTCTGACGGGAATTTATTTCTGAAAGTAATTTCCAACGATATTACATACATACATATATATTGTATATATATATATATTTGACGCGCGCGCGCGCGCTTTTGGCGCGGGAAGGAGAAGAAACGTGATATTTCACAATCTCTCGTATCTAGCGGGCGTTCTTTTTTTCCGCGAGTAATTTCCGTCGTTTTGGCGTGTGCTTGCAGGAAATGCGAGAGCAGTCAAGTTTTCGTCAAGGACCACCACACACACTGTATAGACACTTGCCGTCCTGTTACCATGTGCGGTGAGGTAGTCGTCCCGGAGGACCATCTCGACGTAAGTAATTACCCGATAAGTTCTCCAACCGAGTTAAACGACGCAATAAATATCGGAGCCGGTCAAAGGAGTAGCGTTCGAGAGCGTTGGAGAGACGGGCCGACGATTCGCTCGCAGATAAAATTTGCGAACAAAAATTGTTTGAAACAAAATGCTTGCTTGTTTAAAAATATCTTTTATTTTAATAAAATTTTGAGCAAACGCGCGCGAGCGTAATGGAATTTTATTTTTCACACTTTATATATGTGACGAGGAGATATATAACTATTATTATAATTTCATTACATTTATTCGTTTTACTTTAAGTATTATATAAATTTCTATTATGTGTGTTTACTTTTGCCGTAGAAAATAAATTATAAAAATTTAATTCTGTATATTGATAACTCCATTAGCGATATAACATATATGTAGCGCGTTAAAAACGACGCGTTATTTGCACGAATTGACTTTGCATTTAATTTGGAAATTGCGTCTTGTTGAATTTGGCATCTGATCAAATTAAAACTCGCTGTTTATACATCGCTCGACGCGCCTCGAACAAATTCTGCAATAAAATGATAAAAATTCAGATTTGTTAGTTTTTTTTTTTTTTTTTTTTTTTTAATACATGTACAATATATACTATGGCCGAGCACTTATTTCAATTACTTGGTTCGCGGAATTTTTAATATACGACCTATTGCATGATTCAATCATGCATATTGTACATTCATAAGAGTGTCCTTAATTCAGTGAGCTTATATAATCTCGGGAAATTATAATTTCTAATCAAGCTCAACGCGCCCACATCTTCCGCATTAAATTTAGTCGCGGATAAATTTGTACTGTAAGAAGTATTTCACGTTTTTTTTTTTTTTTCCCGCAAAAACGTTGACAGACTGCGATCGCGCGAGCGTGATATTCTTTTTAACTTTTCGCGCGTACATACATCCGTCGAAATAACAAGGCGACGAATACTCTTCATTCGCGCTTCATCTTGATCGATTACCAGAAACTCGCGCGGAAACGACGAGCCTCGGAAACGAGAGGCGTTAATTGATGAGTGGCTCTGTGAGACGCGGATTGGTGTCGGATAACTTAATAGGAGGCGCGTCATCGCGCTCGTTGTTAACGGTATTTCGCTGACAGCGCGAAATTATTTACCATGTCGCCGAAGATGTCGTCTCGACGGTAATGCGATTCCGCTCTCCGGTTCGTCAGCGTTAATGTTTCCGGATATTCTCCGTAGTTTACGGGGAGGATGCAATCTTCTTTGCAGCACACTTTGCGCTTACCCGATGCCTCATTACGACGGGCGCGAAGTTGTTGTCGCTACGTCATTTCGCGTTGGTGCGCAAAAATTTGTGACGTCGTCGAAATAGAAAGAGACGCGCGTCTTTTTGACCAAACAATAAATTTTGAAATTTATAAACTACTCGAGCGTCTTAGCAACGCGCGCGCGCGCGCGCGTTGCCAATCGCGCTTTTTACATTCTTATCGCACAGGTCTGCAGAACGTGTAACGCGACCGGACACAATTGCGGGGTGGCCGAGGGGAGTAAAGCGGGTCCGGGGATCGACGGAGCTGATTTCGTCTTTTACGTATCCGCCATGCAAACCGAGAGATGTCATAAGGGTTTAACGGTGGCGTACGCCGCTCATTGCCAGCAGGAAGCCGCTTTGGATCGGTAAGTTTGATAAGAGAGAGAGAAATTAATTGCATTAAATTCTCACGGAATTATATAATTTAAGATAAACAAAAAAAAAAAAAAAAACAAAATGTAATGTCGGTCGTGTGATTACGAATTTCGATACAAGGGATGAAAAATGTGTGTTGTTTTGCTATCTTTTTTTTACTATCGAGTGATAAATGAGCGAGTGCGTACAATTTTCGCGATATTTCGCGCGACGTTCGAGAGAACATAATTAATAATGCATTGAATAAGCCGGAGCCGGTGATTGTAACACGCGCAATTCTGCAAGCCGCGTGTATGAACAGAAGGGTGGAACGAAAGCGCAAACACCATCTGGCAGGAGTATATTTCACGAGAACGTCGGATTAAATATTTGACAGGATTTATAAGAGAGATTATTTATGTGTGCAAGAGCGAGCGATTTAACAATGACGAACAAATTACTGACTTTAATTAAAAAGCGAAATATATATATTCCGTTCTGTACTTATGCAGCGAATGAATCCGTTTTAAACGTTGCCAACATCTCTCTCGCTGAAATAATATATTTTACATCGAACTGCTTTAAATTTGTTTTTGTCAAAATAACTTACGATCACACGCGCGCGCGCGCGATGCGCAATTATTATTCCCATTGTGTGTGCGAGAAGAAAATAAAAGTTCACACGTACGACGTAAATGTAATGTTTCTCGTCTTCGGAATCCGAATTTTTTCAGTATAATGGAAAATTTTGCGGAAGCTCGTGATGATTTGACGTTTCTAAACTTTACGACCGCGCGCCGAAACGTGAACGCATATTGAGTAGATTAAATTTGTCTGTCAGGTACATACGTCGGCGCTCACGTCGCACAGACGAGCTCGACTGGTAAATGGCGTTGCGCGAATTTTTATTATTCGCGCGACGTCCGATCGCGTGATAGATCGACGATGTTCGTGCTGCGTCGCGCCGCTCTGCGCCGCTCTCCGCTTACTTATGGAAAAATTCTTAAAATTTATTCGAAACGCGAGAGAAAGAAAAACACACATTTTACCATAAACGCGCGCACCCGGCGTTGTTGTACGCAACTTGTTTTTTTCACATTCGCAATATTGTCCGTGAGAAATAAATATCACAGAGTTAGATTAACCCATTCGAGACGGCGATTTTTTTTCGAACACGGTCCCCAGGAGCGAAATTTTTTTTTTGTTTATATTGTACATTTTTAATAAAAAAAACTTGTTTACTGTGGAAATCACCCAATTCGCTTAAGTGAATTCGCACAAATAAGATGATTGCACACACCGTGTACTGCAGCTCGCTCCTCAGAAAATTTTTATCGCGAGGAGCGGATTGAACACCATGTGTGCAATGTGAGGTAAAATAAAAATACAAAACCAATGACAAATTTTGTTTTTCTATACTTTACAGATACTACACCGAAAAAATTATATTCTTGTAAGTAGAAGATTTTATACTTAAAAAATCTTCTTCAAGATTTTATATATATATATATAGATGATATTCTTCTGAAATTAAAAATATATTCTTTATTTAAGAATATATTCTTAATTTAAGAATATAGTCTTTTTCGCGCGCGATAGTGAGATATATATATGTTTTTCTATAGAGGCTTTTTATATTCTAATCAGTATATATTNTAATCAGTATATATTCTTATCAATATTACTATTTAGAGAATTTTCCTCTTAAAATAAGAAACTCTTCTTGGCGCCTATTTTAGTATAAAATATACTTAAAGTAAGTGGGATATCCTCAAAACAAGAATACAATTTTTTCGGTGTATTAATTAAAAAAAAAAAGTCTTATCTCGACGACTACTTTACTCAGAATAACTGTATAATTATTATTGCACACACGGTTTGCAATCGGTCTCGAATGGGTTAAACCGACGACGAGAAAAGAGAAAAAATAAATAATAAACAAATAAACATTTCTCGTATTTGCGTTATAATTAAAATACATAAAGGGGCGAGAGAGAAGTGCGTGGTGATTTCGTGGCTCGCTGAAGCGAACGAAATTGCTTCCAGGCCGATAGCCGGTCATGCCAACCTGTGCCCGGGAAGCATCAGCACGAAACCGCAGGAGTTGGAAACGTTGCTGAGCACCGTTAAACACGAGATCCTGCACGCTTTGGGATTTTCCGTGAGCCTGTACGCTTTCTACAGGGATGAGAAAGGCGAGCCCAGGACGCCCCGAAGAAGCGATACCGGAAAACCACCTCTTAATGAAAAGTACGTTCACCACCACCCCCCCTCCCCTACCCTCAAGTTGTGTCTTGTACATTTAAGGTTCTCTTATTATATGCACGCGAGAGAAGAGAGAGAACTGAGAGCCCGGCCAAGTGGAATATAATTGTTCGATCATTCGCGGAACGTTCGGGGGGGGGGGGGGGGGAGAAACACCGCGTGCGCTGAAAATAAACGGTTTCTTCTCCTGGTTAACTGGAGAATATATGTACTTTAAATTCGATTGCAAATCGCACGGGCGAAGTTACCTATTCAAGGAATATCTGATACTGTAGTTGGAATACCAAATGTCGCGCACTATCTGCGATCGATTCCCTTTTACGTAGATTTCTGCCAATGTTACGTAGAGAGAGAGAGAGAGAGCTTAAGCCGTTAGCATAACATTACGACTTTAAAGTTAACATTAAGGATTTCTCTCGACTGAAAGCCGCAGATTCCCTCGCAGAGTATTACTACCGGATATATGAGACTGTAAGATTGAGGTTGGAAGATTCTCTTATCTGTTTAATAATCTGATCACTTTGGTCGCACGGGAATGTTTCCATCACTTTAATTCGAAGAGACGATGAGAGAGAAAGAGAGAGAGGGAGAGAGAGACGAAATCTTTGCGTTCATCTTAATCAAACTTATTTTTTTATACAATATTTGATAAAAATGGATACCTCGTTCGCTTAATTCATGATTCTACTTCGCGCTCCGTTTTCTTTTTCTCTCTTTCTCGAAGCAGACGTCCGAATGGTGTCTGTGTGTATCTGCCTTTAAAATTGGAAAATTCCTTGGTATCCGGTTCTCTATTCGAGTCGACGGACCGTAACGAACTGGCTCCCGGCGCGTTGGCAGATGCGAGTTCTTTTCCCTTCTTCACGCGTTTCCCTCCTTCTGTTTCTCCATTCGTCTATTTCTCCATCTACTCTCTTTCTTCGCCGTCTTCTCGTGTTTTTTTTTTTTCACTCGCTCGCGACTCTACTCTCCTCCGCTGCCAAAATAGATCGAGAATCAAATGAATCCTTTCCACTTGGAATCTCGCGGAATTTTTCGCAGCTACGGATCGGACTGTAATAGATTTCGAGAAATGACTCTGGCATTCTCAACAAGTTCTCTTCGAACGCGTATAATTTTCCAATACGTTCTCAAAAAAAAGCGTTCCTCTCTCTCTCTCTCTCTCTCTCTCTCTCTCTCTCTCTCTCTCTCTCTCTCTTTAGAATCCGGTTTCTTCCGCTGATCTCGTGAAAATTATATCGCGTTGATTTTCAGCAAAGGTAGAAATTCTCTTCTTTTTATTTTTTTTTCCTCTTCCCAACCTCTTCTGATAGGGCATCGTTCATCGCGTTTACACAGCGTACGAGGAATTATGAACCCACTCCGGGGGGCAACGCATGCGGAACTTCTTAGACTCTCTCTCTCTCTCTCTCTCTCTTGCGAACTTTTTATCGGCGAGTTCTGACGATTCTTTCCCGACGATTCGTCCCACGACTCAAATTGAGGGGACAGAGATTTTTGTCGGAGATAGCTGCTCGTTTTCTCCCCCCCCCCTCTTCCCCTCCCTTTCTCTTTCTCCACGTTCGTCTTTTTAATTTCCTTTCTCTTTTCGTTTTCCTTCCTCCCACTTCATCCCAACTTTCTCGTTTTTTCCTTCTGCTTGTTCTCGTTTCAGTTGCAGCCGCCGTTCCCGTTTCTCGTTCGTTTCGCTCCGCTTCGCAGACAGCGGCTGCTTCTCCGTTACAAATTCCAACGTTTCCTCGCAACCCTCCCCTCGCCATCCATCTGCTCGTGAACTCGCGCGTTCTCACCCCTAGAGCGTCTGAATATCTCCGGAGATCCTCTTACGTTTAAGGTTTACGCTAATCCGCGGCGATATAGATGGAGAGAGAGAGAGAGGGAGAGAGAGAGAGAGAGAGGAGAGGATCTTTGTAATCTTAGATTTTGAACGAAGGATGTGTAGACTTTGTAACGCGACACGATATCGCATTTAGATACCATCGTGCTCGCGAGATGTGATTCTTCATTTTCTTTTTAGATAAATAATTTTATTGCTGATATATATATATAGCCTTCCACACACTCACCAATGTTTGTTTGTTTTTTTTTTTTAATCATTTTTTGAAGCTTTGAAAAACAGGTTCTTCGAGATTACTAAAATGTTTTTTATGTTTCTAATAAAATTTCTACGTCATTCATTACAATTACAGCTTTTATCATTAATTAGTTATCAATTTACCCTAATGCATCATCGCATTTGTTCTAATTACCCGTTTTGCATACAAATTGCAAATTGTTTATATTATTTAAACATTTTGGATTTGACAATTAAATTGAAATCGTCATTTTGAGAGAGAGAGAGAGAGAGAGAGAGAGTTGCAGCGACAAATTACGGTATGTATAACGACGCACGAGCGATATTATACTTTTGTAGCTCTCTCTGTGATTTGTCGCGAATTAACTCGGAAAAGCTTTTCAATGAGATGTTTGAAAGCCGCTCTCACGGAAGCAAGAAATGAAGTTTCACGAGTTTAAATCCTCCTCGTGTTGCTTTTGTATAATGCGAGATTGGAACTTCTTTTTTTGTTTGTTTGTTTGTTTTTTTTTTTTTTTTTTTATCACCGACAACGTTATATTCGATTTGTCTACTTTGTGTTCTGTATCGCGTTATACACGATATTTCTCCACACACAAGAGCGCTTCCAAAACAATTTATGCATATGAGATACGCTGACGAGCGATTTTGCTCTGACGCTCAAGCGTAATAATATTTTTCACCTCGTGCTCGTTGCCGGCAAAATGGCCATTCGCGAATTCATCCGTCATGTCGGAATAGGGATGGAGGGAGGGGCCCCGCTCGCTGTCGAAAACAGCGTTTCGCCGACGTATCGCATCAATCACTTTATCGGCTAGATGAACGGAGAACGAAAATGCGCATGAGAAGGAGAGATATAGATAAAGAGAAAAAGAGAGAGAGAGAGACAGACAGAGAGATTCGAGTGCAATTATATTTATTTGCCGGTGGCGCGAAGTCAAATCGAGATATTCATATCCGTGTGACGTATGCTAAATACGCAAAAAAAAAAAATAAAAAATAAAAAACACATAATCCACTGTTTCCGGCGGATATAAATGGAGATCGCAGAAAAACAAGCTGAATACACAATCGCGTCAAGAATCTCGATCAAAAACTTTTTTAATGAAACTCGCATGACGGATGTTCAATTATTCCGTAACTTTTTTATTTTTTCCTAAATTAGAAACTCTGTCTATCTCTGTCTCTCTTTTTCTCGACGTAGAATCTCTCTTCCAGATTTATTTTTCGTTACATCCTACTTTTGAGAATATACATATATATAACGCGAATTTATTTCCGAATTCTTTCACAATTCCGAAACGCGCATTTTGCAACTCGCTGTGTGCGCAGCGCCCCGGTGCAACACGCGCGCCGGTGTGTGTCGCACAGCGCGGTGAGGATTATTATAGCACAACGATAGACCCTAGCCCGGTTCAAATCAGCATATGCTAATAACATTCGATACTCGTTTCGGGGACAGGTTACAAACGCACCAGTGGAGCGAGAACACGATCAAAACCGTGGTCAGACCACGCTGGCAAGTGCACGGCGGCTACGTGGAGAGGACCATGCAAATGATAGTCACGCCTCGAGTACGCGCCGAGGTTCAAGCGCACTTCAATTGTCCGGAACTCGAGGGCGCGGAACTGGAAGACCAGGGCGAGGACGGGACGGCGCTCACGCATTGGGAGAAGCGCGTGTTCGAGGTGCGTGAACGCACCCGAAATTCCCTGATTTGGTTTCCCGCACTCGCGCGCATCCATGCGCGCAATTATAATACTCCAGACGAGAATTTATATATCCTTCGGCTCGCGCTGACGCAAACCCGACTCGTCAATTTTGTCAATTTTGATTTGTAGATTCTGAAGATTATGAGGATTTTTTTCTTTTTTTTTTTTTCATATTATATCTTAACACTAGAACTACCAACTCCGTCGAAACGACGGTTTTCAGATTTTGTGCTTCGAAGATGAATGATTTATTGAGAATTCGGTGTTGTGTGTGTGTGTGTGTGTGTGTTTTGATTCAATTATAACTTTTATTTTAAATAAACTAAAGAGCACATTCACCAACTTTTTTTTAAATATTCGTCAAATTGACAGATGTGATAAAACTAAGATGTACATTCAACATCGGTAGTTCTAGATCTGATATAGAATCAAATTTCATATTTTGTTCTCAACCTTGCAAACCATCGCCGAGATTAAGTGATGATTTTTATTTTTGTTACCGAAACGTCACCGAAGTTTTCCGAAAAAATTAAGTCACACAACGCTCGCCCGTATCACAGGATCGGTTTTTTTCTCCGTTTTTTATTCAGAACGAGGCTATGACGGGGACGCACACGCAAAATCCAGTTTACTCGAGGATAACGCTCGCACTCATGGAGGACACCGGTTGGTATAGCGCCAACTACTCGATGGCGCAGGAGTTGGGATGGGGAAAAAATCTGGGATGCAATTTCGCCATGAAGTCCTGCAAGGACTGGATATCATCCAAGACATCCTTGCTGTCGTGAGTTAACTCCCTCTCCCGATGACGTATTTGACAGAGAGCGAATGGTGTCGCGATAAATTGCGTAACGTTTTTTTTTTCTCAGAAGCAAGTCGATACATCCATTTTGCAACAAGGTAAAGCAGGACCCGTTGCAGACCGAGTGCACGGACGATCGCAGTTCGGTTGCTTTGTGCAATCTGGTGAAACATCCCCAACCTTTGCCGAAAAAGTATCAGGTAAAAGGCGCGATGATTCATTCGAAAAGGAGAAAAAAATGCCGGAGAAAAAAAATATATTAATATTTAAAAAATCAAGATAATAAGCGAGAGAGATGTGTCTGCGATTATTAGCCGCGGCCGCTGTAACGTGAATATTCATGGAACGCGAAGAATCTCTCCGGGTTGACGGGTTTCTTCTATTGCAGAACTTTGACTCAATTCCCCACGTAACACCGGGGGAGGAACAATATTACGGCGGGTCGGTATCTCTGGCGGATTACTGTCCTTATATACAGGAATTCACGTGGAGAGCGCGGAATATAGTGGTCAGGGGTTCTCACTGTCTGTACGAGGAGAATAATCCGCGTAAGTCCCGCCGCACGCGCGTCCCGAGGAAGAAAGGCCTCGCCTCTTCTCGGACGTGTGTTATATACGCAAATTCGTTTTTTTTTTTTTTTTATTTTTCAGATCCGGACAAGAATTTCGCGTTGGAGAATTACGGACCTCATTCCAAGTGTTTCGACCACACCAACGACATGTGGGAGGAGAGAACTTGCAAACAAGCGCGACAGTGGCAGCATTGGGGTTCCGGTTGTTATTTGTACAAGTGCGAGGCCAACAGACTGCACATTATTGTGAGTTTTTTTTTTTTTTTTTTTTTTATTTTCAATAAACGCGCGTTGCGACCTATTATAAAAATTCTCACGACACACTCGCGAACTTGTTTTTTTCTTTAGGTCGTGATAAACTTCAACGTTTTTTTTTTTATTTCAATGATAATGGAGAAATATAAAGTTTCTTTCAATATTGAAAAAAATAAAAGAAACCTTTTTTTTTGTTTTGTTCTTTCAGGTCGGCAACTACACTTATACTTGTTACCACGCTGGACAAGAGATTATTATAAGAATTATTCAGAACGGTTGGTTGCACAAAGGCGCGCTAATTTGCCCTCCGTGCCGCGATATTTGCCAGGTACGCGAGAGAGAAAGAAGAAGAAGATATCACGCACAAAAATATTGTTTAAAAAACTGTGGCGCTCTTGGCGCGCGATTAATGCGCAGCGCGTTAATGCAACAACATTAAAATCAATAACGCTGTAATTTCGTTTTTTTCAGGCGGAATTCAAAGCAAAAGGTGTTGAGTGCAAAAAAGGCGACGAGCATCCACCTTCCACATTTTATCACAAAGACTATCTCCACTGCGCGTCCGCGGATAGTCTCGGTCTGAGTACGTCAACGCTTATTACCGCAGTCTTATTTCTCATCGTCAGATGATACGCCGTTTGTTTTAGTTAATGTTCTAGAGTTGTTCAATATCTCTAGATCTGTAGGCAGCACTTATCGACTCACGGTTCATATCTCGGCAGTGAGATTTTCAGTCCGGTCTGAAAATACTTCGTTTCTCTGCGATTTGTCGGGCTTGATGTCGTCGCATTACAAAAACAAAAACAAAACAAAAAAACAAAAAAAAAAAAAGAAAACGTTAATAATATCGTGATGACAATCGTGATTGTGCTTGTTATCGAAACGAGGAATTGGTCAAACTGTCTGAAAACCCAACAATAATTATTGACTAGTTTTCACACATGTTGCGGCGCGCGCGATAAATTCACGATTCGATTTCAACAATTTATGGTGATAACATGACGAGGCATTTTTCGGTGCCAATGTGTTATATATGCTTCCCTGAGCTGGTTATTCATCTTTGCCAACTTGCTGGTTTTATTATTACCGTATACGTTTTCATTACGATAAAAATTCATACACACATAATGCATAATTTTTGTCATTACACGTTGCGCGAAGAAGAAATATTGTTCTAAAAAAAAAACAAAAAAATACTAATAATACAATCTCGCCCGCTCGCGCGATTTAAGATTATTATATTATAGATAATCTAAATAATTAACGTTATTTGACTGATACGTACACACGGACTGCAACCGCTGCCGATATAAAATCCAATATTTACGATTTTAAAAAAGAATGATATATAAATTATACAATAATTGTAGGAATAAGCTTTATTTCTTTCTATATTCGTCTCCAGGAGTTGTATTTGAATTGGGATTACAATAATTAAGTTGTTTACTTGTTTCTAATATTTACAAAAAATTTTACATTCCAGCAAAAGTATAATATATATATATTGGCTGACTTTTTTTAAACAGCCTGTTAGCAAGAAAATTCTTGGCGTATAAGAGTTTATAATGTAAGTTGTGAAATATGCATATCGAACTATATATATATATACATCACATATATGCATAATATGGACAAATGTAAATGAACAAATGTAAACTGAAGCGATTTTCAAAAGTATATTTGATAAGCTAGGATATATCACGAATTATTGATCGTTGCGAATCTGAGTGCGTGTATATTGAATGCGTATAAAATAGAAAAACTAAGTCTTTGTACATATATATACAGTAAAAAAAATCTTCAGTGATGCAAAAGAGCCACAAGACCATCAGCTCTTATTTGCTTTAATACAATGTTAAAATCTTACCAAAAGTAGCGCAGCTATTATATCTTATTTGATTTACGTTAAATATGCATATCTGAATGTGTCAAGGACACAAAAAATCTTGTTTGCATTTTATTATTTAAATCTGACATGTCTGTTTTTGACCGTGTGCAATTTTCTCAAACAGTTATTTTTACCACCGACTTTTTTATGTTTGCTGAAACCACACGATTTCTTGGGTGCTTCACCACGAATAAATAAATTATATATATTAGCGCCGTGATTTGCGTAGATTAACTCGTAAAATAAAATATCTCCGATAATATTATTACTAAATACAGTCCAAATGTAAGTTCATGAGATGTTCATTGTACATATTGAAGTCTGTATATTAATCATAAGATACATTTGTTCTATTTTGTGCAAAAATTTTAATTGAGCAAATTGAACTGATTTTTTGACATTCCAAGACATTTGTTTGAGTTTTCAATAAAGACGTCCTGATTGCTTTCCATTTTTTTTTCCTAACGCGCGAATATTCCAATTTGATAAATATTTGAAAGTTCTTCGTATAAACCACGAGAGCGTTTAATATAATTTTGTACAGAAATCGCATGTATATCTAACACATGTACTATGTACTTTGTAAAAAAAAAAAAAAAAACTTAACAATATCACAGTATTGCGTCCAATACTGAGATGTATATTCGAGAATATTTCTCGTGGATTCCTGTGAATCGTCGGTTTTGCTCGACATGGGAACGAATTTTCATTCGCGCACCAGGGGTAAATAATGTTAATATATATTGGGTGCGATTATAAAATCGAGAAAGTGAGTATGTGAGAAAAAATTTTTTTCAATAACTTCAAGACCCAATTCTAAGATGATATATTTGAAGATATATATAAATAAGTTATGCGTGTTACGAGTGCGTGCTATTCAACTACGTGTATCATACAATATATTCAAAATTTTCAACTGTTACGTTGTGAGATTTTTATGAGAAAGATTATAGGATTCATATAAACACATATTAGAACGTGTGTTTTTGGTCTGTCACTCTGGGTTTTTTTTTGTTCTGTAGCAACAAACTTTGTTGGTTTTGGTAGTTATATATTACACGATTGAAAAAAATATATATTTAAATATTTAAAAATATATTTAAAAATTATATTTAAATATATTTCATATACTTTGTTGCGCGGTTAGAAAAATTGCATACAATTGCAAATGTCTTTTTTCTTTTTTTTTTTTAATTGAAGTATATAAGCTATTAGCGACACATAATATTTACGAATGACTATAAATACATATATATATAATATATCTTTTGTAGAATATATATATAATGTTTCTAATAAAACTATTTTTAAGATATATTGGAAAAAGCTCGCGAATGATTAGATACGAAATTTTTAAGCGCGTTGTCGGTTTTGTGGATTTTTTTGGATTCAAATTGATCGAGTACAAGTTATCGTTTGTTTTTTAATTGTTTTTTTGTTTCAATTCTTGCGACAGAATATTCGCTACAGATTTAATATATATGTGTACATCATCATTTTTTGAGAATGTGCTATCGGTAACGTAATAATTTAACTTTTGAAATAAATTGTGCCATTATATTAAAAAGAAAGAGAATATTTCTCTTGTGAACTAGAGACATAGTTCTACCGAAAATAATTCATTCAGAAAATTGTTAATATCGATATAAGAATGAAAAACTATTAAAAAAAAAATTAAACAAATCTTTGATAGTTGACTAAGACTTAAAATACGTATTTATATATCAGAATATGTTCAAGAAGTGAGATTATTTTTACAGTTATCGAGAGATTGATACGACTATAAAATATATATGTACGTCACGTTGTGCAGGTTTATATTTCAGTTTAACATAATAAGAAATATGATAAACGATAGCTAAGTTTTAGCGTTAATAATATAGTTACACCACGCGCAGATATTGTCGCCAAAAATTGCATTTAATCCTCCTGTTGTGGATTTTATTGACACACGAGACAATATTTTTCTGTAGTTCGTAAAAAAAAACATTGTTGACGTTTACACACTTTTAAAATTCTCTGAAAAAATAATCATTTGATTACGACACATAAAAAGTAACTAAAATCTGAAATACGAGCTTATAGTTGTGAGGGATTAACCGGAAACGTTAAAAATCATATCGTAATAATAAATGAAAGAGCGGCCACAGAGGAGGATTTTTAAAGCTCAATTGTGCGTTTTATCATAGCATTGAGTTTTCAGAGTTTGAAGAACATGCGCAATTTTTAAATCCATATAAAGTGTTTACTGTATAAAATTACACGCACTTTGAAGTATATTTTAATGTAACTGCAAACTCTGCGCTACACATCACAGATAATAAAAATAGTTAAGCCACTTTTTTGCATCGCAGCACATTACAAGGTGCTCACTACCTCGGCTACATTAAGCAATTTCTGTATTTTATTGCAAAAGGGGTATATAAGAGAAATGTATTGTAATATGAAACTCTCTCTCTTCTGGTATTTTGTTTTTGTGAATAAAACAAAATTATGTATACAAAGTAATAAACAATTAAAAAAAAAAAATTTAGAATACAAACGCGTCGTTTTTTTTAGGGGGGGAAGGGAGTTTTGTTGAAAATTCTTTCTCAAATTATAAAATATGTATATGTGTATTTTTTTTAGAACAAAAGAATGTTATGCGCGTGTGTGTTTCTCGTAAGAAATAAAGTACAAGGATATTTTCTTCTTGTACGAATTGATTATTTATTGACAAACATACGCCATGTTATGATTATATACATTATTTCGCAGTACAGTCGTTCGCAATCGTCGTCTGCAATAATATGAAATACTGCTGTTGTATCGAACGTTTAATAAAAACTTTTTCACAAGAAACTATTTGCTAAACTACATTTAACAAGAATTTGTATTTTTTTAATAACAAGGATTCTTATCTGGCAACAAAACAGTTTGTTTGAAGCTTTGTTTAAAAGTCAATTATAACTAGTCAATAATTTAAAAATTAGGCATTTTCTTGTATATTCGAAACTTCACTCACGTTAGAATCGACGCGATAATTAACTTACCGACCGACCTGCGATCGATTTTTTCGTTCGATTTTACTGCTAACAACTCTTTTTTTTTTTTTTTTTTTTTTTAAATATGGAAAACAATACATAGCAGGTAAATAGAATTTTACTGCAATGTACACAGGGCTAGTCTTGCTCTTTGTACGATTTACAATACATATACACATATCTCCTGTGCGTTCTCGTCTCTTGTCGTTTACTTGCACACACTTGGAAATTTCCATTAGATGTTCATCAGACGTCATATAGTATATTATGGGCGTCCATTAGACGTCTAATGGACGTTACGCTTGTGTCGCACTATACACGCAAACAATTGATTACTCTGTCGCTTGTGTGTAGTTTTCTCAAATAATGATAATTATCTAAAGCCTCCTTTTTTTTTTTTTTTTTTTTAAGTAATTATCATTACTGCTCATTAAACCGACGCGGAGAGAGCCCCGTTTGCCGCGATAAATTTATTCACAGAACATTAATTCAATACATACTCGTCTAGAAACACAATTGGGAATTTCAAGTTCGCGATGATTTACGACGCCAACAATATAATCCCTGGTCTAACAATATGATTCGCGAAATACAAAATGCAGCTATTGTATACTTAAATTAATTACGGCGCGCGTTTCAATTCCTATAGTTTACTCTGCAAAATGAATGAGCCGAATTAAATCGACTGACGCATGCGACCGATTTGCAGAGTTGTTTTTACACAATATTTTCTTCCTCCCTTTCTCGATTAACGATCTCTGTGTCGATTTACAAAAGGTACCCCCGATTAAGGCATTCGTTCGGTTGGTGATTATTAAAAGTCTCATTGTTTACCCAAATAATCTAACTAGTCGCCGTTTATTTGCAAGTTAGCTAGTTAGTAATTATCTTATCTAAAAATTCTATCTATATACGCGTAAGTCGGTATTATTATTCTTATTACATGTATATATATATATATGTATATGTCGAATTGTTGAATACAAAAATCTCGATTCGCGTATTCGATTCGATACGAAGTAGCGCGAATATCGTCGCGGACACTGTCTCGTGTCGATGGTAAATCGTTTGCAGGCAGTGTTTCATTTTTTTTTTTTTTTTTTTACTGTCCTTTCTTCAATCTATTCTTCTCTTCACAAATTTTCTCGCTACGTGTCTAGGAATTGTTTTCAATTTTTTTTTTGCCTTGTGACGCTATTAGTTCTACTCTTTATCACGTTGAACAATTTCGAATGAACAATTCTCTCTCTTGCGTAACACACGAGTCATTTGTTTGCGTTTGTAACACTACAAGAACTTATCTCTTTGCGCGCGCGCGCGTGTGTGTGCGTGCCTGTGAGATTTCTGTATATAGCTACGTACCTAGAGCAGTAATTAATCTCATTTTGGGCATTAACAGTTTGCATACTTGATGCAAGATAGATAAGATCTTTTTGAAAAAAAACAGCACAAATATAAAGAAAGAGAGATTATAAATTTCCTAGAAAAAACTATTTCAATGAAATAGTTTTGCAACGTGCGTAAGATATCGCGCCGCATTTGGAAGCTTTAAAATAAGTATCTTTTTTTTTAAGAATATTTTTTTACGGTTTATCAATATTATTAACATTATTATTTCTTATACTCTCGCGTCAGAATAAGAAAACATAATATATTTGAAAGGATAAAACACGCCATTGCTTTCGCGTGTGCAAATAATATATATATATATACATTAATCAGTTGAATATATATATGTATATATATATATATATTCTGATTATACTTTTCCTCACATATGCAAATACATAAGAGGTACTTCGGATAAGCAGCCTCTTGAGATTTCAAACGTAAGCTGGATATTAGACTTTCGTGGCAAAAGCTTCAGAGAGCTCTGTATTGCCATCTTGAGGTACGCTTCGTTATCGACAACCTTGAAAGCCGCAACTAATGATTTATCAGCTGGTATACGGATAATAAATATATGTATATACACCGTCGAATGAAATATTACAGTGAATTTTATAGTTTCACGCAAATGCTCATACAGCAGCGTTTAGTTTTACATAAAATTCGTCGCCAAATGGGTTTCTTAATGCTTAAAACTTTCGGAAAACTGTAATTCTTACCACTTATATAGACCTAGCTAGCACGTAGTACTCTCTCGAAGAACTTAAACATTTTGAAACGCAAAACAAACTTGTTTTTGAACATAAATGGTAATTTGCATTTAAATTCCGTTTATTTAACTTCAAGAAAGAGAGAGAGAGAGAGAGGGAGAGAAAGAGAGAAGATATTTAGAGGAGAAACAAACGGGTTATAAATTTTCGAAGAAAAATTTTTGACAAGACAAAAGCCGCACAGAGTAGAATTTTTTTTAAAAGCAAATCCTTTCATAATCAGAGAAGAGTGTTTGTGTCGTTACGCGTTGCGAAAGTGTAATTATATTTCGCGCGAATCTCATTTATTAATTATAGTCGCGACGTTGAATTTTATTTCAATTGATTTGAAAAACGTGTTGCGTATGAGAGACTCGGCGTTGTCGACCTCATTAGCAGTTCCATCTTCGATCGTCTCGGCATCTTCTCTCTCAACTCAGAAAAGCCTACGTGTCGGTGGAAGGTAATTTCTTCTTACCGTATACAAGAAGATTCTATTCCCCCACCAACACAACATTACGCCGCAAACATGTACAGCATCGATTCCGTGTTTCTCTCGTTTAAAGCAGAAATGTCATTGCCGTTTCTCGGATATAGTTCGATGAATCTTTCGATATATAACACAGTTCAATGTAATTTTTTTCTTAATATAATTTATTTCTATCTATAAATTACGCGGTGAAAAATTTTTCTTCAATTCTATACGCTTGCACAAGTCTGACGTAAAAACAAACAAGCAAATCTCTAGATATACACGCTCGTTATTATTTTAACAAATGTGAAAGAAATAATAATAATTGATAATTCGTGCTCTTGTTGCGATTAAATGTTGCATTACTCCGCCTACCATTTATGCAAATAAATTTGCAATATGATTATATTGCGTTTGTTTAACATTTTCGGCAAATACGTTTTGTTTAATGCTGCCGAATAATAATTCGAAGAAAGCCCGAAAAATATGTAGAATAAATAGAATAAATTTTTGCGATAATTGATGAAAGCAACGCTTTTATCTGTGGCAATTTGTTGCGGTATAAAATTCTGCGATATTAAAAGGACGATTCCCCCCATTTCTTGTGCGTGTCTCTCCGTCGGGTTTTCTATATGAATTACGTGTGCACTACTATTTTACGGATATATAACAAGTTATACGCCTCACGGCGCAATGAGCTCCTTATTATTGAGCAACCAATCGTCAAAATCGCGCGTTGAGATTTTTTTTTATTTTTTTTTTTTTTCGTCACGCAATTTTCAATCGCAATTTTCTCCTTACAGCGTGAGTGTGTCGCGCTAAACATTTTACATCGTTCTCAATTAAATTTCTTAACAAATTGCATCTTTCAAGACAACAAAAGAGATCAAAGAATTTCCGCGAGAATAAATCTGTATTGTATAAATTTTCGGTATCTTTACTTTAAAGTGCGCTTTAATGTAATAAAGCGCGAGAAGTTTAAAGTTCGAGGAAGAAGCAATTTTATGGTCGAGCGCACTTGGTGCAACGGTGACTCACTCACGCGTTAATAATCAATCGTGGAAAACGAAGCGTGGACGCATAGTCGCGTGAATGACGTTAATACTCGCAAGAGGTCCTTTTCTCGCCGTGATTAAACGTCTCTCTCTCTGTACATCGTCGAGAAAACGGCGCGATTAGTATCCCCCCCCGGCGTTGACGCCGTAATTAATTTCTGCAATCGATCCTGTCGCGCGACACGCGGGAAGAAGCTAATCGCGGTATGTTGTACGACGCGCGTTTACGAGCGGGTGGAATCCGCGCGCGATCAAGATATGCTACTCTCCCGCGTATCCCACTCTGCGGGAGATCAGGACGCGGAAGATTTCAGGGGTGGAAATATAAACCCGCGATCGCACGTATATACATATATATATATATATGTACGCGCGGGGACGCACGCGATTTCATCGCGTTTCCAGATTCCGAATAAGATCCGGCAGACTCTTGAAGCGCGCGTACTCGAACCCACGACCACGTTCATTGTTCTCCTCCTCCTCCTCCCGCCGCATCCCTCGTGCCAGCGAGGGTGCGACGTCGTCCTCACGACGACGGTGTTGTCCACGGAAGAGTTGAAGCCGGCTTGCCGCCACGCTGTACTAACTGGCGTTGTCTGGAGATCCGAAATCCGTCTGCGTGGCGGCATCTCTGGCTAAAATGTCCCGTCCAAGAACGCAATTGTCATTAGCAATTAAAACGAGACGTTAAAAACGTATGTAAAAAAAATTAAAAATCAAAAGTACAAAGAACGAAGATATTTAATATTGATTAAACAAAACCGTGTTTGCAAATTTACAAAGAGCGAGAAATGGAAACGCGTAAAGTTAAAATTCAAGAAGTAAATTTATATCTTTATTCGGTAGATGAAATTACTCGCGTAACAGAGTTTTTATACCTCTTTTTTATAGAAGGCTTTAAAAAGTCTGTTTTTTTTTTTAACTAGAAATTTTGTTAGAATAAAAAAAACCCAGTAAAAATCTTTGCAGCAAGGCACGAGATGCGCGTTTATATACAAGGATATTTTGTGTACCGTATAGAGTTATAAAAAAAAAAAAAAAAAAAGTACAACGGAATTGAATTACGGAGGACGTACCTTTCTCGTTGCGTTTGCGTATATTTTTATAGAATGTTATTTAATTATTCCTCCGCAGAGATTCCTTGTAAAACTTTCAAAGAACGCGCACTGCTGCCTTTTTAATATTCAATATTAAATATATCTTCGTCTACCGGATGTTAGCGTATCTTTGCGAATTTTTTTATACACATTAACGAAATTACAAATCATCGTTGCGTTTCCATGTGTGCAAATATTAATTTAGTCAGAAACCTTTAAATGTTCATATTTTATTTGCGCACGCGAATTAAGAGAATATTATTATTTATGTACAAGTATTAAAATTATATTTAATGCATCAATAACAGTTTTAATTAATATGAAATAACATTTAAAGCGCAAATTATAATCAAACGCTCTGTCATTAAATTTTAACATGATGTTAACAATATGGATCTTACACAATGTAGAGAGAAAACAATGTTTCTCTCCGACGATGAATAATAGAACAGAGGCATACGTATTTGGGCGTAGACGCACCTCACGTGGGCGCGACTTCACTGTGTGTCACGTGTCCAGTCTCCCAAGGGAGCGGCGGCGGCGTATTCGCCAGAGATAATGAGGAACAACGCGCCATTGAGCATCGTTCCATTGAGCAACGCTCCAGACCTGAAATGAAAGATCAATTCGAACGGCGGAATAAGATCCGCGCTGTTTAACGACCAAATTCGCGCGCTACGTGCGCGCTACGTTCGCGAGTATAAATATTAATTACCTTTGCACCGCGCGCGAGCAAAATACCGTTTACATCGCATTTCAACAATAGATCCGAAAACGAGAGACACCAGCTACGAGAGTTAAATTTGGTTTTTGTACCTCTCGATTTTCCCGCGTTCCCGCGATCGCACCCGATAATAAAACCACGCGACACGTTTATAAAATACGAATATACTTTTTTGCGAGAGAGAATAAAATTTTCAGCAAAATTTTCGCGTTTATTCCGTTCGCGTTTTAAGAAACGAGTTCTGTATCTGATATCACGTGCGCGCTTCCACACAAGTGAAATTAAAAACACAACTGTCGAGATCGCGACAGGCGGAGTTGCACCAAAAATATTTAATTTTTGAATTCCGAAAAATTTTCTGATTTCCTTCTGAATTTTCTGATTTCAGTTTTAACAATTTAACATAATAATAAAATATTAATTAATTATCTAGTTAAGTATTATTAATTGTTAGTATTAATTACTTATAAGTGAGAAAGTTGTGTGTTTGACGTTAGATTATTTCAAGTTTATGTATATATAAAAAAAAAACATTATTTGCCAATAATTTTTTTGTTGAATTTAGTTGAATAAATAATCAATGATTTTTTTTTTCTAAAACCCTTGTGAAAAATTAAAAAGAAAAAAAAACAAAGTTAATAAACACACGCTCTCTCTACAACTTTCGAGGTAATCTGATATTTTGTAAAATTTAACGATCAATAAATTTGCACAGAGCGAAACGCGTGTCGCAGCACAGTGTCAACAGTCGCTAAAAGTTCGATGTGCGCGTTTCTTCATAGTTCGCATTTGCGTGTGAGCGATGACACTAATTATCAGCGGCAATTACTTTAAATCCTCCACTTATAGATGTTACACCGAACGCGCGCGCGAGTACGCATTTATTGCCGATAATGGATCGTCGTCGAAAGATCAATTTTCCCCGGGTTTTCATTTACGCAAAACACTGATTATGTTAATCCCGACGTTTTTGCTGTGATATCATCGATGTAAAAGCGACGGGAATAAATTCCGTTGCAATTAACGCGATTGATCGATCCGACGATATAATCCATCGTCATATATCACATTCTAATTTAATAACTTTATAAGCAATTTTGTGCTCTAATGGCCCGAACTATTAGTTCGATCTATTCGAAATTTCGTAGAAATATTGAAAATAAAAAAACTCTCGATCGCGCGCGTGAGATTTTTCACTCATTCGAAGTGATACGCCGCGCTTATATGTTCGCGCTTGTTCCGGTTCTAACGCGATACGACGTGTTTTCTTCCTCCTCCGCATACCTGATAAACCGAGCGACGGTGCGACGTCCATCCCGGCGATGCTGCACACGTCCAGACCGCCGGTGCTGGTCGCGCAGCAGTGCTGCTTCGCTCCCAGTGGCTTAGATCTGCAAAGAATCTGCATATAAAAAGGAAATTAAAAATTTATCCCCCAATCATCAATCGTGACAAGCGTATATATATATACGCGGCGCCGACGCGGCGAAAGAATAAACGTGCGCAAACCTGCGAACAATAAATCAATCACTATATAGGCAGATTTTTTTTTATTACAAGTTGTTTTATCGAACACCTCCGCGAGATAAACTCGAAATATATTTGCTCGTGAGCAAGCGGCGATGATAAATAATCGCGACATTATCTCACGCGGTTTTCCCCCGCGACGATCGAGATACCACGGTCGTGTCGCGATGTTTCGTTACGCGCATGCGCCCGTTTATCATATATCAATGTAAAATAGTTTCTAATTGCGTGCTATATGCGCATGTTGCCGCGGGCGTAAACTTCTCGCAATTACACCTGCTTCGAAACGGAATACTTGAAACGCGACGGCGGTCCTCGAGGGGAATAGAGAGAGCATTTCGCCTGATATACATTTGTGCATATTCACTTATTACGAAGATACCGCGTTACACCGCAATATAACGAAACAATATGCGTCGTCGTTTAGTTGGGGAATTCATCACGGCAGCGAATCCCAAAGCTTTGAGCTTTGTTTATTTATTTATTTTTTTTTTAGATAATTTAGATCTTGTTTTCGTAAATTTTCGCGTTGAAAACAATTTGTTCCATGTGCAAGAATGTTTTTGCACTGAATAAATAATATTTGTATTTATGTGTACGTTTGCTTTTTTATATTTCAAAACATATCTTTGCCGTAAATTTCTTTCTTACGAAAACAAGTTTTTTTTTTTACGCGCATCATGAAATTGAAATTAAATTTTGCTTAGATTTTTTTATATGTTTATAAAAAAAAAAAAAACTCATGTTTGCGTGATTTTAATTAATGACTTTCGGCAAATTTAGATTACTTTTCTCGGAACTAAAATTTTAATGAGAGAGAAAAAGAGAAGTTTAAGAGAACACTCGTAACGAACCCGATACCAACACAAGTACGCGAAAATTAATTGACGTCCGCAAAAAAATCTAAACAAAATTTAATTGCCACCGAAAAATCGCACAACTTCCCCATCGCGCGCTCGTAATATCGTCCATCGACTTCTATTTATCGCGGGAATGATTATATCACGTGTGTGTAATCTGCGTGAAACGCGGCGGCTTTTTGCTTCAAACGAATGCGAATTCGTTTGTCGACGATCAATCGAATCGCGGCGCCCGCGTTGTAAAGGAATATCAAATACGAGGGTTGTACGAGGTCCCGTTTTAAACCGTGCGCGCCCGCGCGTGTTCGGGAACGAGTGCGCACGAGACAGAGAGGAAAAGCGCGTTTTGTGCGCGGGGCGATTAAAGATTTACTACACGCCGACGAGCTTTTCGAAATTCATGGCCTGTAAAGTCGAAGAGGCAAGATCTATGTAACCGCGGTCACCGACGTACGGCGAGTTTCTCTCTCTCTCTCTCTCTCGTTCCCGCTGAATCCGAAACGGGAAGAACTCACCGGGAAGAAGAAGGTACCGACATCGCGCCGAGAGAGAGAGAGCCCCGTCCGAGCATCGGGTGCAGGCGCTGCGTAACGCGTTTTGCACAAGAATAAATCTTGTTTTCCCGCCGACTCTTCTGTCGCGTCCCATGTTTTCCCGCGGGAGTACACCGCGTTAAGTCGTTCGTCTTCGTTTCGTTCGGCGACGCGAAAAAGCCGCGCCCGTCCTCGTTCGGTAAAATTTACCGATTCCGTTGCATCGTCGGGGGGGAGGGCCGTCGCGATTGACTTCGCGAAATAAAAGGAGGGGAGCGGAGAAAGGGAAGGGGAAAATGCGGATATAACAAATTTAACGGAACAAGCAAAATTGAGCAAAACTGGAGAAAGGGGAAGAACAAGCGGAAAAACCGAAGGAAAGTCTCGCGCCTTTGCCTTCGCGAACCTTCTCGCGAATCTTTCCGATCGGTTAAATTTCCTGGTTTACGCACAAACGGTACGGAGAAAATTATATTCTGTTCTTTTTACCTGCGAGCGCACTTAAAATATTTTAAAATAATTTGAGAATTTTTTACGCGCGCAATTAATTTCACAGTTTACTCGGCGCGCGTAATACGAAAATGTTTGTGCGTAGGTATTTCTCCAAAAAAAAAAAATTACACTCGGTGCTTTTTAAAATTTGCTTTATAAAAATTCGGATCTCTTTCATTGCGCTAGTTAAGAGAGAACAAAAAATGTATTTCTCAGTTGCCAAGTGCCAGTCCGTCGGACTGGCTTTTAAAGCGGACGTTTGAAAATACGCGCGCGCGCGCACACACACTCGCTCGTAACGAGATTTACGCGAAGTGCTCACACGTGTAACAAAGTGTTACCCATAATGGGCCCGATGTGTAATTCGTAAAAGCCCGGACAAGTTGGACTTTGAGATAAGCGCGAAAAGAAATGCGCGAACGAATGCTATTTGTCCGTTTCGAAATGTTGCCCTCTATTCGTCAGGAAACGAATTTTACGGTAACGCGCACACTATCAACCAAGAGCGAAATGCTTTAATTTCAAACCACCGGCGAGACTCTTTGCTCTTTGTTACGATCTGTAAAATTTATACGGAACAAGTTTTCGCGAATAATTGTAACATTTATTTTATATAATTGTTTTTAAACTTTTTACACACGCGGCCTATTTTTGCAATTTATATAATTGCGCACCTCTTAAAACACGAACAAAGTTTTAATTATTATGACCGACATTATTCGCGAAATAAATTCGTCATGGTCGTAAATGGTCATTTTGGAACGTAAAACGTGAACGTATATATATATATACCTTAGTGTAAAGAAGTTCCCTCGAGATTCGGCGGAAATGATTGTTGAACAGCCAGTAGAGGAAGGGATTCCAGAAGCTGTTGGAGAGCGCGAGCCACGTGGCCAGGAAGTCGAGGAACGGCGGCGGCTTGCTTCCGGTGCAGGCTGCAACGACTTCCTGGATCGTCCACGGCGTGACCATGACGATGAAACCAAAACTCATCGCGGCCATTGTGCGCGAGGCCGAGGTCGACAATTGTATCTCGTGAGCGACGAGCTGAAACGTGCGAGACGTCGTACGTAGAATAAAATCCTCGTTCCGCGCGTCGCGCGGTTCAAATAACAATCGCGCGATAAACGTCCGTTCTTCTTCTCTTATTTATACAGCGGGGGAAAGAGAATTTTTGATTTTTTAAGTAGGTAAAAAACAAAAGAACGCGCGCGCAAGAGAAATGGTCGTAAGAATAAACAGCGTAGAAAACATTTGAAATACGTTTCCAACTTTTCACACGTGTTCTTTTCAGACCTTGACTTTCGCGTTGTCTGCAAAAGCAAAGTATTTTGCATTCGTCGGAGTTGGACGTCCGTATAAAAGTCCGATAAAACACCGTAATTTCGTATCATCTCGCGCGACAATGTTAAAGTACGCGGGGAGTTGCGATGAGACGACGTAGACGACTATATACATATAACGAATTCATTTTTAATAGCATACCGACGTTTTCATTCTTCATTAAGAGTTCTTCTCTCAGAAGGGAGACGGAGTTGGGGAACTCCTCATCTTCTTAATAACTTTTTCGACTGATGAATTTTTGAGCAGAGAAAGTTGAAGCTTTCCGAGCGTCGGAACTGCCATCGGGCTTTCGGAGTTCAACGCTTATATTTAATTACACACAACGTTATATATACCCCCGTTTATAAACCGTGAGCGAAATTTGAATGAAAGATTAAAACAAGGCTGTTTTCTCATCCCACTCTCGTTTCAAGTGACACACATATAGAAAAGAAAATTTAACTTTTGAATTCCACTTTCCCCAACGTTTTCTAATATCATTATGACTTCGAGGATAATCTCATTTAGGGAGAGAGGACTCAAAGTCTCTCCCCCGTCTCTCTCTCTAAAGAAGATTTTTAAATACGCGCCGTGTATTTTAAATATATACACCGAAAAAATTGTATTCTTGTTTTGAGGAGATATTCCACTTACTTTAAGTATATTTTATACTAAAATAGGCGCCAAGAAGAGTTTCTTATTTTAAGAGGAAAATCNTCAAAATAGTAATATTGATAAGAATATATACTGATTAGAATATAAAAAGCCTCTATAGAAAAACATATATATCTCACTATCGAAAAAGACTATATTCTTAAAT
>NW_018020828.1:114232-115631 GCF_002006095.1 Pseudomyrmex gracilis | reverse complement strand
GTACACCGAAAAAATTGTATTCTTGTTTTGAGGATATCCCACTTACTTTAAGTATATTTTATACTAAAATAGGCGCCAAGAAGAGTTTCTTATTTTAAGAGGAAAATTTTCTAAATAGTAATATTGATAAGAATATGTACTGATTAGAATATAAAAAGCCTCTATAGAAAAACATATATATCTCACTATCGAAAAAGACTATATTCTTAAATAAAGAATATATTCTTAATTTCAGAAGAATATCATCTAAAATCTCTAAGAAGATTTTTTAAGTATAAAATCTTCTACTTACGAGAATATAATTTTTTCGGTGTACGCGCTATCCCCGAATATTCACAACAACGAGCCGTTCGTCGATATATAATTCGCTGATAAAAATATTCGGAAGAGTAAACGACGATCGCGCATTATCGATATTTCCATTTGTAAAAGATCGCGCTGATCCGTCGCAAGAACTTTCGTTGTCTCAGTTACTTTTTAATGAGTTCTCCCCAGATAATTGCGATGTAAATCAAGTGCGAGTAAGACCGTTTGTGCGATAATATATATCGGTTCATTTGTTTGGGGGCGAAGTAAAATTTCCCGTGAGAGACAAAGAGAGAAAAAGATATGAGAGAGACACACTTTGCCGCGAGATGGGGAGAGAAAGACACTTGGAAGCTCTACTGAAAAGTAGTCTCCGTCGCGCCAATGAGATCAGATTACCTGACGGAAGGGTATCTCTGGGTGTGTATGACTTTTCGCGCGTACAGTGGCGAAAAATCCAGTGTGAGCGCTCGGCGTTACGAGCGCGTCTCGAGCTCGTAATCTCGAAGGCAGACGTAATGTCAAAAAAGATCCGGACGAATGGCTCTTAATGTGAAAAGACTCGGCGCGACGCGTCTCGTCTTTTAGGCCGGCTTGACACGGTTACGGAAAAGTCGCTAAGCGCTAAGCTCGTCAGTATCAAAGCTTCTCCGTCGCGCGGCAGTAAAGGGATTTACGAATCTGCTCGTTTAGCCGGATCCGTCCATTTTCGCTACTACTATTATACCCGTCGCTGTTCTTATTCTCCTCGTCCTTGTCTCTGTTTCGCGTGCGGCATTTATTTTCTATGTTCTCTTCACTAAGTTTCGGAATTACTGCATTAATGCCCGAACAGGTGTGACCCAAGTCGCCAGCGATCCTTGAATATGTACGAGAGAGAGTCTATCAAACAGAATACGCGCGCTCTCGTCGACTCACACACGCTTTTGTGCTAATGGAGCTTTTGCATATGTTGTAATTTGCAATATAGTTTATATATCATACTATATAAATATATAGTAAAATATATAATTTCACTCTTTTTTATCTATTTTTTTTTTAATGTGTACAAATAAAAATATTTATACATATATATGTATATATATTTCTTATA
>NW_018020828.1:94782-114007 GCF_002006095.1 Pseudomyrmex gracilis | reverse complement strand
TTTGTTATATATATTTTTGTTATATATATATTTGTTACATATATATATTTGTAATTAAGTAATCGAGGAACAAACTTTGTTTTATTCGTTGAGAATAAAATTTCTCATCTCGGAGCAGACTCGGATTAAAGCTGAACGAACGAAAGACAAACGGGGCTAAAGAGAGACGGCAGGGGTGGGGGGAGAGAATAAGAGGAAGACAAGAATTCAGACGGAAATGCCGTCCGAACCCATTAGCATATCATGTCGGAAAGGTAAAGCGCGAGACAAACTATTCGGTCGAAGTATTAGCATTCCGGTTCGATTTATCGTCGAAACTTTAGTCACAGGAAATCCCGTCGCTCTCTTTAAAGTGGTACATATCTCGCGCGTGTGCCGCGCCGAGACTATTCGAGCTTATAACTCGTTAAACTTTCACTGTATGTAAACTCTACTCTTCCTTCCCTCCCCCGCCATTCCGAGCCGCAACCGAGCGGAACTTTCGCCTCGAAATGGGAATAAGAATCATCAAGATTCAAGAATCGACGGGGGATATGATATTCGCGAATTTGTGCGAACTCTCTATTTGGCCGCACACATGTGTGTACCACACTCTGTAATGTAACTTTTCCCGCTTCCCGCGAGAATATCTTCGGAGCAATTCGCGTATTTGCGACACGCGCGAATCGAGTTAAAATAACTCAATTTTAGAACTATTCAGAATGTAACACAAACTATTCCGAGACATTTACACAGATTTGCATCTTTCTGCAAAATTAAGAGGAATTAAACGCGTTGCTTTTTTTGCAATGCGAATCTTTAGAATCGCAGAAATGAATCTTCAAACAAATTTTATTTGAAAATATAAACATGATATTTCACACACACACACAGAAACCCTATTTGTTTTTGAGGTACTATTTTTACGAAATAACACACTTTTGCGAGACATCAACTACACAGTTTCGCGTCGATGTGTTTTTCATCTTGCCAAAAACTCGTCGCAGAGCCATTCCATCTATCGATGATCTATACTTCTCTCAACGCTAGATATATGTGTATGCGAATTTACGAGTTTCCGTATAGAGATTATCTATCGCGCACAGCAGTTGTTTCCGTCAGAAAATTCGAAGATGTGTGATTTTGAATTCCGGTCAAGGATAATAATAATAATCCATCGAAGAGAGGAAGCTAACGACATTTTTCGCAACGTGATTTATAAAATTGCGATATCGGCAATAAGTTTATTACTAGAGAAAGAGAGAGAGAGAGAGAGAGAAAAAAAAAGAAAGAAAATTACGATTTCACCAAACATGAATAAAACATAATTTGATAATTAATATTTTTTTCACTCCAACAACAGTGTTACTCTGCTTCAATAGCCAAAATTCATTATTATTTAATTAATATTTTATTATATTTTATATATAAATTTTTTATTATAATTAAAAGATAATGTTTTAATATTTTTTTCCTTCAAATTAATTCGACGAGAGAGTGTGAAAATGCATCAACACGTTGAAGAAGAAAGAACGCGAGACAGATTTAAGATTTGCGGTTCCGTGCGAGCAATTATTAAAGCACGCGAGTTCTCAGTACGGTATTTATAATAGCGAATAATCGTATTACAGAAAATAGGAAGGGAGAAACATAGGGTGGTAGCGTAAAATTTACATATCTCTCTACGTGCCATTCGCAGAGTGCGCGCATTTACAACAATGCAGACATTGTTTCCGTCGTAATTATGCAAGAGAAGGTGTTACACTATTTCGGAACACTTCGCATGATATGCAAATGTGTGTATTTGTGTGTCTGTGTGTGTGTGTGTCTGGGTCTGTGCGCTCATTAAAGAATTTCACACTTGGCGATATTCGCACTAGCCTAATCTTTCACAGCGAGAAAGCAAATTTTTGTTTTAATTCTCTCTTTTTAGTTCTCTAAATATATAAATATGCAACTGCAATATATTAAAACGGCGAATGCAATAATAAAATATCGCACCGTTTAACAAAAGTCGCTCATTTGAACACTCGGATGATAACGTATTGTTTAACGAGAAGGCGAGAATTTTAATGAAAAAAACGACGCTTTTCAAAAACTCGCGCTTAAAATGATTTTTCGAGGTGCAAATTGTTTAATTATAATAGAATTATATCGGATGTGTATTATTTTAGTTTTACGCTTATTGTTAGCGTCGGTGTTGGTTTAGGTGAATTCTCGCGCAGCGGTTACAGATAGTAACGAAACACGCGTTCGCGTAGAAAATAATTACACTCGGTAATTAAATACACGTTAATAATGGGAGAACGAGTTGTACGCTTAATGAGAGTAACATCCAATTAATACTCTCGAACGGGAGAGTCAACGTTTCCGCAACGTGAAACATCGGTGATGTATGAGCGTTTAATCTTATACGAGAATGTTTTGATAGCAATAAACTTTGTGCCTCTTTGCGCAGTGTTTGAACTCTCTCGTTCTTCTTTCTATAGAGAATTGTTGTAATTGAAATGTCTCGTAAATTACAATGCCAGTATTTTTGACATAAACAAAAGCTATTTTCACATATTTCCAATTAATTTCTACGGACAAAAGATGTTATTTTGTTTTATATATAGTTAGGTATAAACTGACACATTTGGAGATTAATAAATTATTCGTGTACATACGAATATAGTAATGTAAAATTTATAACGAATAAATTTATTTGTAAATTTATTTGTAAATTGCGACTTTCCACGCATATTGAATATTAATTTCGAGCAAAACCCTCTTGACTGAGAGTTTGTTCCTGTCAAGCTTCTCTGTTTTTTTTTTTTTTTTTTCTCGCTAAATCAGCATCGCGAAATGTTTTTCGACGTCGGGAACGAGAGCGTTTAATACTTTTCCGCGAAGTTTCAGATAAATATTCGCACCGGCGAGACTTACGAGGCACTTTTAAATGGCGTAAATTGCGCTTAAATTACGAGTAAACGGCGAGGATCAGAGTGCGAAAAGCGGGTGGAACTAATAAAGGACTCCCGGCAGTCTTCCCGTTTTTCTCCCCCGCATATTGTGATGGAAGTAAGACGGCTTGTACGTGCCTCGTTCTTATAACTGGATGCTGCTGGAAAAAAAAAAACTCGATGGTTATGCGCGAACTGTCGAGAGAGTTCCTCTCACATTCTCTCTCTCTCTCTCTCTCTCTCTTTCTCTCTCTCTTTTTTTCTTTCTCTTTTAGTGAGAAAAAAATAAATAAAGTCTCATAAACGTTGCTCTGAAAGACATTATAGCTGTTGGTTACGGCGAGCGCCGCATCACGGAAAAGAGATTTTAAGTGGAAAATGCTTCTCCGTGAATGTAGGAACCAAGCAGCTTGGAGAGCACAAGGAGGATTATAACATTCTTTCGCAGGTGCAATCTCCTTGCAAAAATCTATCTTTTCCACGCTTGCGGGAAAACATGTGTCGTAAAAGTGAGACTTTTGATATTTTCGCATTCATCGCGCGCCTGCGCGCAAGAAAAACCCGCATTATCTGTATATTCTCTTTGGCGAAATATTCGGTCGCTAGAAGACGCACGTATCGTCTATTATTTTTTTATGTGCCATATTTTTATATATATTTTTTTTTTATACGCCAGACGCGCGCGTTATTTAATCCAATTCTAAATATTTTAAACTCTGTGAAAACGCAACACATTTAACAGCGAATCAAGGTAGAAAAAAAAAGTATGTCGGAAAAAGTACTATTCAGTTTGGCGAAAAAGAGGTATTAATACCGAAATACAAAGTAAGAGGACGCTGTGACGACACAAGTACAAAATAATCTTGAAGTAATTAAGAGTTATAACAGATTGTTGTGTTTTTTCGTCAATTTTGCGTGCTGAGAACGACGGCGACGCATTCACTCGAGCTGTAAACGCTTATCGTATCGTGTGAAACGATTTTCTTCTGCCACATTAAAATGCATCCCGAGGCATCGTGCCAATACTTATATTCATAGGTGGATTTCTCTCTCTGCGGGAGTTTCTTAAGTGATTCTTCTACACTCTATTTGAAATAATAACGGTTACTCACATATCACGAACATGCTCTTTGCTTATTCAAAAAAAAAAAAAAAAGAGCGTGAAACACATTCAAAGAATTTAAAAAAAAATAATTATAAAGAGAGAATGCTCTTTTCAAATAAAAAATATTCTAATGATCTTGAGATAAGCCAGCAAGTTTATTTGAAAAATATTTGAAAAATATCTGCATTCTAATTTTGATTTAATGTTTTTTCTTCTGGGAGAAGATATTTTAATACTAAAAAAAAAAAAAAAACGTACGTAATAAATAAATATTTATCAAATCTTATTACGTGAGAAATTGTTATAAATTATATTACGAATTTGTGAAATATATGACGGATGGGATCTTAGCGGTCTACCGTCATGCACATGTACTTGAGATAATGCGCGCACACTTTCGGATCCGCGCCACGTCAATGACGAATGGATGAAAAGAGGGACTAAAAATGAAGCGCTAATGAACGATATCGGAGAGAAGCGAAAGAGCAGATGGAACACGAATCATCGAGAGATGATCCTCGAACGCGGATATCCGCGAATTCAACTGTGGGTTAGAGATCTTCGATCTCTTCCCATTCGGTTACTCATCTGACTCGTTTCACCTCGTTATCCGAGCGAGCAAGACGGGATAAAAAAAAAAAGAAAAAAAAAACGAAGAAAGTGGGATGAAGAAATTGAAGGCGGTTTTAAGAAACCTTCGGCTGCTCGGTGACCGTATGATATCTTCGTGAATTTCAAGTGACCTGTTTGATTCGACATCGCGGCCTGGACGTTATCCAGAACATTTTTTCATTCGCGATGTTTTTTCTTCCAAGATCAATTTGCCGATAAGCGTTGCTTAATTCTTTAGCTCAAACCACTTATAAAAGGTTCCGTTTTCAGGTTCCGGTTATATGCAAAAAAAATTGCGAATAATCTCGAAATCTCCGTACTTTTATCGACGTGCTCTCTGTCACGTGTGCGTTAAAGTTTCTTCGTTCGTACTTAATCAAGGGACAAATGTGATATATTGCATGTTACTTAACGGCTCTCTCTCTGTCTCTCTCTCTTTTCAGCTTTTACTCAAACAGTAATCTTCACTTCTTCCGCTTCCGATAAAACGGCCATTGAAACTGTCGGACAGCGACTTCGCACTCTCAGGCTGCTATAATGCGGCCGCGGTGATTCGATCTCGATTCAAGTAAACCGGTCGCGTCGTTTCCCGTTTGCGGAAGATTTCAACGAGAGAAATTCGCTCGGGAACAAAATGTAAAGCGACAGAATACTCGTAGCGCGGCGAAAATTAGGCGCAGCACACGGAGAAACAAGTTGAATAACGTAGCTATTGTTTCTTTTCCTCCTCCCGAAAGCTTTCGCAAAGGCAGAGAGAGAGAGAGAGAGAGAGAGAGAGAGAGAGAAAGCTTAAGAGCTTCTTCACCGATAAGACAATAGATTGGTTTGTTTTCCCGCACTGCGTTATAGCGCTTTCCGTTGGATTTCAGCCCGCAACCTATCATCGGCGAAATCCCGTTTTTCCGCAAGCGCGCGTCCCTAAGGGAGTCGTGTGGCAGAAGTTCGGGTTTGAGAACTGGACGTTATCCAATAACGTCCGCGATATAAGAACTCCGCGTGTATAAGAAAACAAGTCGTAACACGGCGGTAACACGGACATATGAGAAAATGCGGAAAAACGTTATCCGCGCGTCTCGATAAGAGCAACGCGATCGGGCGCGCACCGAAAAAATTGTATTCTTATTTTGAAAAGAGATATCCCACTTACTTTAAATATATTTTATACTAAAATAGGCGCCAAGAAGAGTTTCCTATTTTAAGAGAAAAATCCTCTAAATAGTAATATTGATAAGAATATATACTGATTAGAATATAAAAAGCCTCTATAGAAAAACATATATATCTCACTATCGAAAAAGACTATATTCTTAAATTAAGAATATATTCTTAAATAAAGAATATATTTTTAATTTCAGAAGAATATCATCTAAAATCTTTAAGAAGATTTTTTAAGTATAAAATCTTCTACTTACGAGAATATAATTTTTTTCGGTGCGCGATATTGTTTCGTTGCAACATATGCAAAACAAATTTGCTGAATGAATTAAGTAAACTGTCTTTCTCTCTCTCTCTTTCTTTCTCTCGTGAGATACTTTCGAGGACAGAGAGAAAAAGAACAAAAAAACAAAGAAACAATGATGAAATCACACGCTGAAATCGTCGTAATGTATCCAAAGTGGGGTTGATTAATCGCACGTGTTTGTTTCGGTGCTTGTTGACAAACTCAGACACAACAGTCTCTCGTTTTTTTTTTGCTTCTTTTAAGTTAAGTAAGTTGTTTCTCTCTTGGTTAGTTTTTTTTTTCTTTCACGAAGAATCTCGCACACGCTAAGAAGTATCTTGAGAGAAGACATTTTTCTCGCACATCCACTGACCTACATCGAGGGCCGCAGACCGGAAAAATACAAGGACAAAATGATACAGGCGTGACCGGAAACGATAAGTTACGTATATTGTGTAAAAAATAAAGTTCCAATCCCGACGTTTTTTTTTTTTTATTAAACGCGTTCGCGGTCAAAGTTTCTTCCGACGATACTCGAAGAGCGATTTTTTTCGCACGACGTAGTCCGTTACGTCGTCGATTGATTGAAGATGGAAAAAAAAAAAAAAAAAAAAAAAATAAAAATACGGCAGTGTGGTCTGATAATGCAGCGGCACTTGATACTAGAAGTTCGCGGAAACCGCTAAAAAGTTGTTGCCGTACACGAGAATTGGGTCGCGGTGACGCTCGGCACGAAATAAAAGAGAACAAGCGATTGCGGAGAGAACGGGACGAATTTTATTTCATTTTAATGAAGATTTATTCGCTGATGTCGCGCGCGCGCAAAAGAAGAAGTACTCGAGAGTTGCTGTTCCAGAATGACTTAAAAAAAACAAAAAATTTATTCTTGCGCACAACTCGTGTGTTAATTTATATCTTCATAGAGAAATTTTTCTATTTTACGGAAATTATTTACGGCGCGTCGTTCTAAAAATGCCAAACAAAATATAAATTTTTTAGTCTGACGAAGCAACTTGTTTGTCGACACCGAAAAAATTGTATTCTTATTTTGAGGATATCCCACTTACTTTAAGTATATTTTATACTAAAATAGGCGCCAAAAGAAGAGTTTTTTATTTTAAGAGGAAAATCCTCTAAATAGTAATATTGATAAGAATATATACTGATTAGAATATAAAAAGCCTCTATAGAAAAACATATATATCTCACTATCGAAAAAGACTATATTCTTAAATTAAGAATATATTCTTAAAAATAAAGAATATATTCTTAATTTCAGAAGAATATTATCTAAAATCTTTAAGAAGATTTTTTAAGTATAAAATCTTCTACTTACAAGAATATAATTTTTTCGGTGGACGCGTCATGCACGTGCCAATAACGAAAAATCGTTACCTTCGCTGTATTTCCGCGTTTTTTTTTTTTTTTTTTATTCGTCATTCTACAATATTATTACAGACAGCAGCGGTGATAACAAAAAAAAAATCTGCGAATATTACGGTTTTAAGAAAAGAAAAGCGAGTTTTTTCACTGCTTGATATGCATTACGTGGGTTGCGTGCGAGGGAGACTCCCGCGTCGCGTGCTTGTAATATTTCTTTATCCCCTTTTGCACGTCTCTTTGTCCTTATAACACGACTCTTTGCGCCGCGTGCTGCAAAATGCACAGACAACCGGGGTGGGCGTTCTTTTAAATTCCACCGTATCGCAAAAAATGTACCGTATTGCCGACAGTTTTTCGGGCAACGTGTCACACAATGGTTACAATTGATGTAGCGGGTTGTTTATAACAAAACTAAAAAGATTATTTATTTAAAATAACATTCGCTACACGTATAGTTTTTTTTTTCTGCCGACAACGTACACATTGAATCTCTCGCGAAATGTCTAACTCGCACTACGTAAAATTGTTTATTTCGAGGCACTGCAATAATTTTATCGAGAGGTGCAAGTCTCTCTCTTTCTCTCTCTCTCTTTCTCTCTCTCTTCTCGTCCTGGCACGCAGTCTCCGGTCATTAATATCGCACGTCCGAACAATCGATCGGTCCGATTCATTAATATCGTAAACTCGCTGTCGACACCGCTGCCGACGGACGTTGTCCATAACATAAAGCACGAACGTCCCTCCCGTAAAGGAAGACGACTCCGTCGGGACTCGTCTCATGGAATTCCCCGCTCGTCCTGGTGTAATTCCCTGGTCTCTCTCTCTCTGTGCTCACGTCGCGCACTTAACCCATTTTGTCTCGAGATCCTGACCAGAAACGGGGAAAAATACGAAGTCGCGCGCGAGGGAAGAATTTAACGATCCGCGGATTCTCTCGACCGATTACTGGACGTTTTGCGGACGCGCGCGCTCTCTAATGCGCGCGGGGATCGCGCGATCTTCCGGTCTCTCTCTCGTGGTTTTTCCTTACCACGGTCCGATTCTCAACAACGAAGATAGTCGCGCGTATAGTCGACTTCTTTATAATGGACGCACCAGCCGGGAATTTATTGATGTGTGACTAATGCGCCATTATCTCGGCGCGCGAGCAAGAATCGTCGGATGACAGAGAGAGAGAGAGAGAGCAGAAAATTTCTTGGCGACACGGCATAGCTGAAATGGCGCGAGGCTTCGGAGAGAGAGAAAGAGAGAGAGAGAGACTTTGTCGGTCGAATTGGGTTAATGATCGCGGCGCGAAATGATTTATAATAATTAAGGCGTCGCGCGTGTGGATGATTTTTCGAGAGAACGGTAAATTAGAGGTGTGGCAATAATTCTTAATATCGCGGTTTTTTTTTTATGTAAATTCTTTTGAAGATACGACCCGAATTACGGGAAAAATGACATTTACAAAAGGTAATTCAGCACCTACGTCAATGTTTTTTTATTCTAACGACAGGTTGGCTGATGAAATTTAGAATCGATTTTTCATAAACGAATTTCGCTCCGAAGCCCGTGTCATTTGTTGTCCTGTCCTGTAATATCGCGCGGCATCGTCAATATATTACATAACGTAGACAAAAAAAATTGCAGATCACACGCACACAACACCGCAACGCGATGCGTTTTTTTTTTTTTTTTTTTTTAAAGACATCAAAGAGAACTTTAAATTGTCAATAGTAATAATTGATCGAACGGAAAACAAATTGAATCGACTCTCTCGGGTCTTTATCATTAAAAAAAAAACGCGCCGTTTGTCAAGATAAAGCGGCGGCACACTCCGGGCTTCTCCCAGGTGATCGACTTAATCGGCGAGTCTTTAATTTTCTCGATTTACTCAGATCTTAAACGCTCGGCTTGACGGGCAAGGCCCTCCCTCGGGAATCGGGCGGGACGGACGACTTACGACGTCGAAATCCCGTAGTCTCTCGGAAAGTCAGAGAGGTGAAGAAGGATTATCGGACTCGAAGTTAGAGTTTGCCGGAGGTTTCGAGAAACTCCACCGCTATTGTGATACGAAAATTACTTTCTTCCATAAAAAAAAAAAAAAAACAATCCTATTTGAAAGAAAGGAAATTATAGAAAGGAGTTTATTTATTGTGCGCGAATTTTGCGGACGAAACTTCGAAAATATTGTATTACAGATACGCGCGACAAATGCTTCCCCCCCCCCTTCCCCATTCTTCCTGCTTACACAAAAGATACATTAGCGGAAGTAACTTCGCGACAATATACAAAAGAGCTTCTTTCTTCTCTTTCTCCCTTTTCTTCCAGTCCCTTGTCGATGACGGCGCGAAGCGCTAAATACGAGCGGCGGCAGCGGCAGCGGCAGCGGCAGCGGCGGCGGCGGCGGCGGAGAAAAACGAAATAAGCAAGTGCGGCAACACCCGCAGTGGGAACAAGGTCGAATGCTCCCTTGGCCTCTTCGCAGGATGCTCTCTCTGGCTAATGTCGAGATAAATGCGAATTTCCTGCGAGACGGGGAAAACACGCGAGGGCGCGGGAAGGGGGAGGGGGGAGAGGGGGAGGAAGGGGGCGCGAGAAGAAAAATATTGTTTGCCGATGGAAAACTGGGGCGCAGATCCTGCGAAGGATGGAGGACGAGTGCTTCCGACCAACGAAGGCGTCACGCGGACTGGACGCGGGGCGGAAGGGGGATGTGATATCGCGTTGGAAGAAGCGCCAAAAGCGCGGCTCTCTCCGTGCTCCACTAGGATGGCTTGCCAAAAATTTACCGAGGCTCAGGATTCCGTTTTTAGAGCGGAATTAAGGCGAGGAAGCTTTTAGAATAGGGTTATTTAAACCGGGTCACACACAGAGAGAGAGAGAGATTCTCCTCGCACGACTGAGAAAGCGAGAGAGATTCCGTCAAACGCGCGCCGCAGTTTGTCTATCGACGTAGTTTTTTTTTTTTTTTTTTTTTCAGCACGATGGACTCTACCAACGGCTCGGAGATAATTTTTTTATACGATTTAGTTTTTCGAAGGTATATACATTATTAATTTTTGCACTCTTCTTCTCAGCGCTTTGCTTCGTTTCCTTCTCTCGCAAAATTTTTCAATCATCTCGCGACTCTCTTTCAGGATCCGATTTGTTTACATCCGCGAGAGAAACTTGACTACTCTCTCGTCTGTGCGCGAAAAAAAAAAAAATAAGGTAAGGTAGGAAGTATACAGAAAGTTCGCCGCCTGTGTGTGTACGACCTTCAAAGTTTACCGTCTTTAAAATATAAGCTATTAAGTTTCGCGGCGGCAGCTGTGCACTAAATGCAAATTTAAGCGAGGTTTAATCTCTCCCGGAATCTCCGCGGTCCGCGGCTCGTTTCATCAGTTTCGCGATGCTCGCGCCGTATGTGTGTGTATGCAAATATTCTCGAAACACACATTTCCGATTTCACTCATTCGTTAAGAAAACGCTCGTTAAACACCGCTCTCCGATTGGCGCGACGTCTCGTCTGAGAGTAGTCCTCCCTAGTTATTTAGAGAAGAGCTCGAGTCTCTACCAACCCTGGCATGGTCGTGTTTGATGTTTACATCGATGTCGATCCGGAGGGGATTTCGCGATCGGTTTCTCGAGCGACTGTTACTTCCGGTCCACGGTGTTCTGATATTGCCATCGCGATCGCTCAATGTCGTGCGCATAGCTTTAGGCCAAACGAGAACGAGAGCTCGTTATCGTGGATGAATTGAATGCATCGGGGACGACGACAGCGACAGCGAATTCAACGCGACGCCGGCTTACGGCCCGCGTCCGAACCATCCATCTTGCTTCGGACGGTTGTCTCCCTTCTCTGATAATGCCGAAGATATCGGTCCAAGGAGCCCGAGTGCGGGCGCTATCGGCGGAAAGCTGCGGCGGCGTCTTTCTCTCGAAGTTGAACCACCACACGAGAGGGGCTGCGATACGTACACAGTTTTATTTTGTTTCCAATTCGGTGCCGAGCCATCGCTGCGGGGAGACATCGATCCGGGGGGTTCGAATTTTCGCGAACATATATAGCTATTTTTAAGATAACGATTGTTCTACCAGATGTTATAACAAATTGTCATTGTTCCGCGAAAGTCTCGTAAAAATATGGAACGATAATATTTTACCGAAAGAAAAAGACAATATGAATTTTGCACATTGTTCCCGAACCAGCAAGGAAGTTTTGTATGAAGAAGAAGTAAAACGAAAACGTGGAAAAACAAACGAAACGTTTCCCGATGGCTCGGGAGAAGAATGACTTTGTCTTATTGTGTAAAATTATTATTTGTGTCGATTTGTTAATTTCAAAAACACTCTGCGCATTTCGACCATCGAGTTTTTACACACACACACACACACATTTTTAGATACGTACCAAACGCGCATCGTGCGACTGACATCCTGCCCTCGTTTCTCGAGACAAATTAATATTGCGCAAAAACAAAAACAGAAGAGAACAATCTTAATTAGATTGGATTCCATTAATCACGGTTATAGATTTGCTCGGGAGAGACAGGCTTGTATTTCCTCCGTCCGATTCCTTCAACATTCAAGACTAATTTTACACTTCTCGCGCTCTGATCTCGTATCGCGCGCGTTTGGCGAAGTTTCGCGCGACCTCGAAAAACCCTCCCCCGACCACTTGGCTCGTCTCGTTTCGGAAATATATGTGTCTCGCCGTAGAGCGCGATTAGTCGAGAGAGAGTTTCCTTCCTCCGACTGTTACCGAATTTATTAATTTCGCGTTCGTTCGTTTTGCGAGACGCGTTTATCGTAAATACACGTCCTCTATCCTAAGTTTCAACAGATTAGAAAGCTAGCCTTTTCGAGAGTCCGCCGCCGCCGTGGTCTTTCGCGAAAGACCGTGCGCGCACAAATTTCATTCGCGCGAACTCGGAAAGCGGAGTTCTTTGCCACACTTGCGCTCGCGCAAAAACTTTTACATAATTCAGACGCACAACTTTGCGCAACTTAGTCGCGCAAAATATATAAAAGTTCAAACGTTCTCGCGCGCAATAATCACATATTTGTTATTACACTTCGATGACAAACGTTAATTAACGAACGCGAACTCATTTTGTACACTGAGAAAAAAAAGTTGGCGAAGTAACAAAATAGTATTCGATTCAACTATATGCAGCGATCACGGGCTGTCAATAAAATATTGATTAATGTAAGAAGATATCATGTTTCAATAGATATAATAATTAGATCATACCGAAAGACAATTTAGTTGTTTTAACGAAATTATAATTTGCTTAAATACAGGTAACTTTGAATGCACAACGCAATAGGACAACACAATATTTTGTCCGCTTATAAAAATAAGCAGTTTGATTAGATGAAATACATTAGTACAAAGAAATTCAGATTATATTCAATTAAAGTAAATGAGAATTGCCTATTTCATCTTTTTTAACAGTATCTTTTGTTTGAAATTATCACAATTTATGTTCGACAAAACAATTCATGGTTTTAGTGAATTAAATATGTTCATTACCACTATTGTTAATTCAACTTATACGAATTTGTTATCTTTATTACCATATGCTTGAATTAAAAAAACCAAGTATTTCAGATAAACAAACTGAAACTCTAACTAAACGCATTTAGTTGAGTTAATAGTATTTTTTTCTCAGTGTAAGACTCTCACTTGATATTATTCTACTATATATTTTATACGAGTATATTATACTCATATAAAAAAAGTTGTATAATTATATACGAGTAGTTTAATTATTTATATATTGTTGAATACGAGATTAGATAACAGTTGATCAAAAGCCGAGCCATCAACCGTCAGTTTGAAGCTCAATCAATCTATAACTAATTTTAATCGCAATAGTAAGAGAAAACAGGCGTAAAAAAAATAACAAAAAACAATTGTGTAAAGAGAATAATTGCCTAACATAATTTTTAATTATTCTCTTTACACATTTGTTTTGTGTTATTTGTTTTTACGCTTGTTCTCTTGCTATTGCGATTAAAAATTAATTAACAGATTGATTGAGCTTCAAATCGACAGTTGACAGCCGTGTGCCTCGCCTTTTTCGATTATTAACTTTTACGTTATCTAATCTTCATATATTCGCAACCGCATTATTCTCAGCACACTTTTTACGTAAAACCGCGCACTTAATAACGCTATTGTTATTATGATTAATATAACACACGTATAAAAAAAAAACCTGAAGTAAAACACAAACGAGATTGTTTTGGCAGATACTTTTTAATATCCGAGCGCCAAAAGCCGCGAGAGAGTGGCACTTTAATTTGCAAAATGTCAGTTTCGCTCGCTATGCTTGTGTGTTGCGCAACACACACGCAATCTTTTTATGTGATTCCAATCGTTCGTAACGCTTTTCGCTTTACGCTTCGTTGTATCGTGTTCCGTTAACTGTTTTGCCAGCGTTGTGAATGTGATCTATATAAAGTTAGCCCCCCTTCCTCCCTCCAAACAAAAACATTTAGCTAATTATAATGAAGAGTTTTGAAAGATTTTTCAACCGGAAATATAGTTTTTTCAATATAGGGAGGGGGAAGGGCAGCTAAACGTCGTCAAGTTATAGCCCACGTTGACTTTGATTTCAATTTTCTGCCAAACGAGTCGAGCATCTCGAGTTTTTAAATCGAGCATCTGATTAGCATTTAATTAGCACTTAAATTTTTGTAAATAAATGCGGATGTGTTTTTATCTGAGAAGCGGGGATTATATATACATTATATACAACTAATTAGACACACGTTCGAATGTGTGAATGCGCTCGAGGAGCGCGCGAATGTGACTTACCCTCTCGATATGGCCGCTGCTGACTACCTCCGGCGTGTTATCGCAAACCACCCCTTTCAAGCGCAGTTTGTTAACGTGAAAGGCCGAGCCGTAGCAATACATGAGCACCATCGTCGTTGGGAAATAAAAACAGCAACACGCCAGAATTCTGAAAAAAAACAAAAAAAAACAAAAAAAAAAAAGATAAAAGAGTAACGATAAAGAGGTATTTTCCGGTCTAGAAGAGAGCGGTCCAATTAACGCGCGTGTCACACACGTAGCGAGCAGAGACGACGGGCTGCACAAAGAGACGCGTTGCGGCGAAGACGATATCGCATGCAATAAAATCGTATTTGTACAAGCGCACGTTGTATATAAGCGCGGAAATCTCTCGTGTGACACGCGCGCGAAACTTCACCGAAGCGCTCGAATCGCTCGCATCGGTAATGCAATTGAAACAGTTTCTGTTCGGCGCATTTGTTCCGGTTTCTCGCTGCGAATTAACGCGCTACGCTATCTCTCTCTCTCTTTCTCGCGCGCACGAATAATTATACCCGTTTTTTTTATTGAATTAAAGCTTTCCGCGTTTATTTTTTTGCAGCGTTTAACGAAAAAAACAAAAAAAAAACACCAACGTAAGAGAAATCCTATTTCAACTACTTTAACAGTCTCTTAGCTATCGGCGCGAGATATAAATGCGTTACGTTTGAAAAAAAAAAAAAAAAAAAAAACGATCTTTCTCGCGTTTATCGCCGCTTCAAGGATCGGAAAAACGTTTAAAAGGCCCGGGAAAAGGCGAGACTCGGCGGATATCTCTCTCACGGTTGATCGCCCCGCTGCCGATCGGTGTGTTAGATTGCAATTGCGCGCAATTGGCGGAGCGACGTTGGTTGCGGGATCGTGAAAGGGTCGGTGCTCTTATCGGCGACCTTGGGCGATACCTAAGAGACGCCCTTGCGAAGAAAGGATCGCAGGCGAGCAAGCCGGACCCGTTGAAGTAGTAACCGCCTCTGGGTAGAACCAGGACCCCGAAAATCGCCACGCTCGCGATCCACGTGGTCGACATCACCGCCACGCAACCCTGCCGCATGTAATACTGCGTCAACACAGACAAAAAAAAGAAAAAGCGATCACTATCTCGTCACCTCTGGTTACGCTTCTGTAAAAATCCTGAAGAGTGTGTGTGCGTGTGTGTGTTTGTGTTACGTACGTGTGCATCCGAATGTTGTTTATCTTCTTTTTTCTCGTTTTTTTCCGTTCTTGTTTGCGCACATTCCGCATTTCGCGGCGCGGCTCTATCATCGCGAGTTTGTTTATTCAAACGATTATGCTCGTGCGCCACTTTCATCGGGAAATCTGTACGAATTCTCTCCCAATCAAACTGTATTTTTACAAAGCGTCTAATATTGGCGTGTGTTTGAACAACCGATGTGCAACATACTCGTATGTGCTCGCGCGCGCGCATTTAAAAATTGCGCGCGATTTTACGTGCCGCTCAAAGCGCGGTGTGCGCGCGCGTGCAAACGGAGCAGTGTGTTCCGTGTTAGAAACATATATCAAAATACAAATATATCGTTTCGCGCAAATATTGAAGTAAAAATATAATATGAAAAGAAGAGAGAAAACGTGACATGGATGTTTGAATCATCTGTGTGTGCGTATCTCACAAATTAAATATTTTAACTTTTCCTCGCGCTTACATTGCGCTCCGATGATTTTGTATTTAAAGAAGCGCGATGGGCAACACGCACATCACAATACACGTTTCGCGTATTTAAAACCGCACAAAGCTTGTAAAATTTGCAAGAGAGAGATTTATTTTCTCGAAAGAGAAAGTAAATAACAATTTCGCTAAAAGTTAGCTTCGAACGTTATTCGAACGCGTCTTTCCGGACGCGTGATACATTTCAACGCGCGCGATAAATCTTTTTTTCCCGATCAAATCTCAGCAACAAAAGAATCGATTTTATCGACGGAATCTGATCTTTTACGGTTGCGAAGACGGTGTGTTTACACCGAAAAAATTGTATTCTTGTTTTGAGGAGATATCCCACTTACTTTAAGTATATTTTATACTAAAATAGGTGCCAAGAAGAGTTTCTTATTTTAAGAGGAAAATCCTCTAAATAGTAATATTGATAAGAATATATACTGATTAGAATATAAAAAGCCTCTATAGAAAAACATATATATCTCACTATCGAAAAAGATTATATTCTTAAATTAAGAATATATTATTAAATAAAGAATATATTCTTAATTTCAGAAGAATATCATCTAAAATCTTTAAGAAGATTTTTTAAGTATAAAATCTTCTACTTACAAGAATATAATTTTTTCGGTGTATATATATATATATACACGTACACCGAAAAAATTGTATTCTTGTTTTTTTGAGGAGAGAGAGATATCCTACTTACTTTAAGTATATTTTATACTAAAATTATCTTATTTTATACTAAAATAGGCGCCAAGAAGAGTTTTCTATTTTAAGAAGAAAATCCTCTAAATAGTAATATTGATAAGAATATATACTGATTAGAATATAAAAGGCCTCTATAGAAAAACTTATATATCTCACTATCGAAAAAGACTATATTCTTAAATTAAGAATATATTGTTAAATAAAGAATATATTCTCTTAATTTCAGAAGAATATCATCTAAAATCTTTAAGAAGATTTTTTAAGTATAAAATCTTCTACTTACGAGAATATAATTTTTTCGGTGTATAAGTATTATCGAGATTAGACGAAGTTCTCGTTCCCCCGATTCTCGATCAGCGAAAATAACACACACCCGATCTGGTTATTTATAAAAAAAAAAAAAAGTCTGTGAATGCTACGTCTTTCTTTCTTATCACAGTCTCTGTTCGCAAAAAAGTATTATACTTTTCTATCTCTACGAAGACGGAACCTCCATTAATAACAAACTGCATTGCGAACTTTTGAATGTACCATCGAAGATGTTATCGGTCCGCGTAAACGCTGCGAAGTATAAAGACGTGATATTCGCCGCGCATTGTGAATATTTACAAAGGGAATAAAGACCAAGTTTTGTCGTTGAACTTCGAACTAAATACGGGCTGTATAAGATTGTACTGTAAATATACGGATGAGGACGCGCGGTAATAACTCGAAGAAGCTTTCTTCTTGTCGAAAAACTAGCGTGCCGTGAAACGAGCAAACGCGAATAATAATAACACACGCGAAAGACTCGTGAAATAAAAAGATATAGAATTTTACGCTTCTCTCGTTTAATGAGTTTGTAAATTTTTTCTGGATTACAATAGCGAACGCGTAATTAAGCGAAAAAAAAAAAATTATATTCTTCAAAAATGCGAGATAAACAATCGCGGTGAAAATTCAACTTCCGAAGTCATTAATAAAAGTCAAACAATGAGTTGAGAAAACTATTTATAATCTCGGGGAAAAGAGGAGAGAATGAATATTAAGTCTCTGTGAAAATCGAAATCGATGAGAAGCAACAGCTCCTCATCGATCAGGGAGCAAAAAAAAAAAAAAAAAAAAAAGACAGAGGTGAGGACCGCCAGAAATTCGATGAGCGGCTGAACGTCCGATAGGCGGAAAATTACGGGAATGAATAGAAGACACGACTCAGCGATTCTCGAATTTTTTTTTCTCTTTGAGATTTTTATTCGCTACACTTCCTCCGTGTCTCTCGTCTCGGCGATTGTGCACATAGCGCTTTTATTACGGAGACATAATAGAAATATGTTATTTGCAACGCGTATTATTCATTTATCGTCGAGAAACGAACAAAAAAAAAACAAAGCAAGACGCGAATAAATCGCGCAGAATTTAATTTTTATCCCGTTCACATTTGCGCGAATATATATTGCGGTTTAAGCAAATTAGCTAAAACACACGGATATCTCTCATTTACTGTCTGTAATCAAATTTATTTTACCTTATCCCACACAGCAATAAGTAAAATTAATTTACTCTCGCATAGAGCAAAGAGTATAATTCCGAGCGTCGGTGTCTCCGGCCATGTGTGTCCCCGTTTTCTGCATTCACGCATAGATTTTCCTCCGGGAAATATGTTACTTCTCCCGCAATCGTCGTCGTTTTCGCAACGAACCGCGCGGAACTGTGAGATACGCGGCTAGGGGTGAACGAAGAGCCGCGCGCGCGCTGGCACTTTGCATTCTGATGCGCTTTTAAATCTCCTCCTCCGAAATTCATTTCGGCGGTTAAGCCAAGGTAAACCGACGCGCGCACGTCCCGAGCTTTCGGCAAACGCCGGTGTGAAACCGCAGGCATGTTAACTGGAACCTCCGGGAAAGGATCTCCGCTAATATCATTCGTAAACTTCCGCAGTCGCCGTCGTCGTCGTCGTCGTCGCCGCCGCCGCCGCCGCCGCCGCACAAAAGTTGCTTTTCTACCAGTCGCTTTTGTTATCGCCGCGCGTTCGAAAATTACTGCGGATTATAACGTGACCCGTCAGCAATCAACAAGACCCGCGAGTTTCCGCGAGATAATCTGGACGGTTTAAAGAGCGCTTTCCGACGGGACGGGGGTTTCAGGCGAAAGCTTTAATCTTCGAGCGCGCAAGAAGATCCTAAAGTCTCTCTTGTGTGTACTTATGGGCAAATTACATCCGTATGCAACGCGCGGTCGCGCGTCAAACGATCTTCCGCCGCGCATCGTCTTTCGAATTTTACTCGCGAAACAAAAATGTCTTTTTGCAAATAAAACGTAAACGTATCAATCGAGATACATCTCCAGACCTTTACGATCACCGAAAAAATGATATTCTCGCAAGTAGAAGATTTTATATTTAAAAAATCTTCTTAAAGATTTTAGATGATATTCTTCTGAAATTAAGAATATATTCTTTATTTAACAATATATTCTTAATTTAAGAATACAGTCTTTTTCGATAGTGAGATATATATGTTTTTCTATAGAGGCTTTTTATATTCTAATCAGTATATATTCTTATCAATATTACTATTTAGAGGAT
>NW_018020828.1:92711-94567 GCF_002006095.1 Pseudomyrmex gracilis | reverse complement strand
AGTCTTTTTCGATAGTGAGATATATATGTTTTTCTATAGAGGCTTTTTATATTCTAATCAGTATATATTCTTATCAATATTACTATTTAGAGGATTTTCCTCTTAAAATAAGAAACTTTTCTTGGCGCCTATTTTAGTATAAAATATACTTAAAGTAAGTGGGATATCCTCAAAACAAGAATACAATTTTTTCGGTGATTCTTTTGGCTTTAGTTTCATTATATAAATGGATAAAAGGAAAAAAAAATCGAAACGAACGGAACGATTCGATTTCTTTCCGCGGAGAATATATATATATATATATACAATATTTTATTTATTGACTTATTGCTTATACAATTTCGCATTTCGTTTTTTTCGACGCAGAAAAGATTGCTTCAATATTTTTGTTCAGTCTCCGAGATGAACTCGAGATAAATTCACCGCCAATGAGACTAAGAGATTATTTTTTGTGCGAAATCGAGTTTTTCTCCTCTTTTCCGCGTTGAGCTTCCAATCTTTTTTGATATTCATTTCAATGAATCGCGCACGCGAGTGTATGTCCCATCGCCAAAAACGTACATTAAATATAACCGGGAGATTATAAGAGAGGCGTGTGATTTGAAAACGTCGAGGTTTTTTAACCCTTCAGACCGGGTCTCTGGACAACTCGTGAGATATCGCGACGCGACTTTAAGAATAATTTGAATATCTCCGCAAGAAGCAATATTTTTTCAATTTTTTTTTTTTTTTTTGAATTGGAAGATTGAACGATTCTGCGTCGATCAAGAAAAACAGATTGAAAAAAATCTCCAGTAGTTTTGAAAACACAAGCGTTTAAAGAGAAACCTGACAATTCTTTTTTGAAAAAAAGGTTTTTATTTAAAAATTCGTAACTTTTTGTGTAATTAAGATTTTTGCAACAATCCAACGCAGTTTTGCACGGACTCGTTCGTACTTTCAGAAACAAAAGTGTTTTCTACAAATTGTAACATTAAAAACATTTTCACAATGAGTCTTTTGGGACGTTTTTTGAAGATTGCATTTTTCTAGCACTCAACTCTTTAACATACAATATTTTAGCAAGAAATTCATATTTAGACAGATTTTTTTTTTAAATAGACAATTTAAACGATTCCGCGTCGATCAAAACAACAATTTGAAAAAATCTCTAGTAGTGTCGAAGAAACGTTTGAAACGTTTCTGCTCGCCATGACCTAATAAATCGCTATAAATTTATATATATTTTGATAAAATTATAAAAATCAACATTTTTTTTACTATATTAGAAGTGCATAAACCGAAAAACACTTTACTTCCTTCTGGAAATGCCGACGTCGGTAAATGTACAGAAAAGGTCACCCCTCTCCGATTTCAATGAGCTTGACATATGTTGTCAAGGACACCTTCCTGAGTAACAATCCGTAAATTTTAGCCGTCGCTCGTTGTTAATAAAAAAGTTATGAACAATTGAAGGTTGAAAACTAAGGCTGCTGCTTACAAGCTTATAACACGAACAAAAAGAATGAAAAAGTAGCCTTCAAAATATCGTACATACTAAATATTTACTTTACAAAGACGTATAATGTCAATAAGTATGTAGAGATCGGAAACAAATGTTATGATGTATTTCTCACTCTTTCTTATATTCAATATTGTTTTATATTAAACACGTAATCTCTGATTACGCGTTACGCGTTACGCAAAAAATAACAGTGCATGGGATCACATCCTAATTCTTTCATGTTTTTTATGTTGGTGTTGTAAACGTGTAGGCAGGGAGGGCTGCGCCCCCCCTGCACCCCCCCTAACATCTAACCTAACCCTAACCTAACCTGTGTTACTACAATATCAATAGATATGAGTGAAAATTTTGC
>NW_018020828.1:88819-92516 GCF_002006095.1 Pseudomyrmex gracilis | reverse complement strand
CAAAATAAAAACTTAGTTTTCAAACTTCAATTGTTCATAACTTTTTTATTAACAACGAGCGACGGCTAAAATTTACGGATTGGTACTCAGGAAGGTGTCCTTGACAACATATGTCAAGCTCATTGAAATCGGAGGGGGGTGACCTTTTCTGTACATTTACCCCGACGTCTTGTCCAGAGACTTAAGTTTCTCAGATCTTTTAAGTTTCTCAGATCCATTTAAAAATTCAATCTTCGCAAAGCTATTACCCAAAGAACGCGCTGTCAACGACTTCTATCATTGTCTAAAACTCTAAAGTTTTTTTCACGGCCTTCAGAGAGATGTCGCGCTAAATTAATATCTAGTAGAGACACTGGTTTAAAACTTTTGGGTTTGATCCATATCTGGCACTGAATGGTTGATATTGCATGTAATAAAATCACATAGGTATTAAATTTCACAAAAAAACAATATGTAATACGAGAGATATTTTCATCTGTCAAAAAAATTCACGATTACGAGCGACAAAAACTCTGTATATAACGTATATACGGGGTGTTTGGTAATTGCCGTCTCTCACCGCTCGTAGGTAGGTAGAAAGGGTTATTCTAAGACGAAAAGTCCTGTACCACTTTTGAAGATTCGCAATAATTAACGAGGTATTAATTAATAAAGATCCGCTAATCAGTGTGCATATACGAAACGTATATATATAGAAACTAAACAATATATATATAATCTCGTAATTTAATAAAAAAAAAGAAACCTTATTTCGCGTAATTTAATCAAAATAATCGCGTGTTGCATTCATCGAAGTTCAGTGAATGCGAAATATGGAGAATCGAAATTCATTGAATGCGAGACGCGAAGACTCTTGAATTTTTTTGAATGAGATCAATTCAAATTGAGTTTCGCGCTCTCTCTCTCTCTTGCAAATTCGAAAGAATCATACAAGTTTCACCGATAAAAACTGTTCATTTTCATTGAACAACCGAATGAACAATCTGCAGTGAATCAAACGACGATATCGTTTTATTTCTGATATTCGTATTTAACAAGAGCAAATTTGCTTAGATCGAATAGATCGAATAGACGAACGAGCGGTTGTGAAAAATAAATCTTTGCAAGCAAGAAAAATAGACGCGCTGCAAAATTTCTGTTTAATACAATTATGAAGAGAACTTCTGTTTGACTATGCATGAGCGACAATTTAATTAAAATTGATTGGCGAACGAGAGAAGCGTTATAATATCGTATAAAATTCATTTAAATATTCCTTAGCGCGCAGTTAGTATCATCAATGTGCAATATTTTTACTCAGAACGAACATAATTATTGGTACTGTAATTTTGTCGTAATAAATATAACGCAAAGATACACAGGCACGAAATTAACGCATCCTAATTTTCCACGAGCAAATGCAATTTAGAAGTTCACTGTTAAACGAATATTTCGTGAACGTGAGTAATTTGATACGTTATTAAAACACACTCATCACGTATATATAATATATATCTTTACATATCTGTGCGTATACATATCTCTATGTTGTAGATAAATCTTCCGCTTGATACACTGCGCGACGTTATTTCCACAGTCTGTACAGGTACAAAGTCTGTATTTCAATTTTCTTCTTCGTTTTAATGTCAGAAACACTTTTTACTCACAAGATGGTAAAACGACGCGATTGTAAAAAATTCGAACGGCGTCATTGACCAACTGACACGATCCGAACGGAGAACATAAACATAATCACTTAAATCACTTATAAATCCGCGAACTTTCTGTGAGATTACGATGACGTACTTCGTATCGCGTGCGAATCAAAACTACATCACGTAGTCTCGGCAAACTCGCGGAAGTAACTTAAATAATTATTTTCGCGTATTGTGCTCGTCGTTCGCGTCGTATCAATCGAAAATCGTGGTGTGTGTGTTGCGTCGCCATTTCTGTTAACTTTGTGTTGAGCCAGACGCAACTCCAAATTTCACAAATTTGGAGTCGCGTCTGGCGTTGTGCCACGCGCTAAGTAAAATAATTAATTAATTACTGATTTTTGCGTTTATAATCTCGATATCAAAATAAATGTCGGAATAATAAAATATTTTGTAAAAATATCCGAATGATAAAATAATTAAAAACCAGCGAAAAAAATAGCGATCGATCGCGGATCCGAATGGAGTTCTTGGACTTGGACGTGTTGTTTCCTTCGGGGGCTGTCAAGGTCAAGGTTGTAGGTCCGCCCCGGACGAAACAAACTCGTACGATAAGTTTGCCGTAATTAATTCGACATTCAATTTACACGCGGTACAAAAGACATCACATCGTAATCTCGAAAAGCTCGCGAAAGTGAGTAGTTTTGCTTTTGTTGTTCGCGTATTGCCGATCGGTTGGTCAAAAACGTTTGTTACGGCGTAATTGGACACTAGTTTGTGTTTTGGGAGTGCTTCCATTCTTCGATGTTATGTATTCGCGTTATTATTTGCATTTTGTGAATAAAATGTTTCGAACGATGAAGTGATAAATTTCGGCTACAAACTTGATGTCGGAAAAGCCAAAATGGAAAAGCGCAGTATATCACGTGAACGACATGCAACAATCACACAGATATGTGTGAATGGATTTATAAGTATTTTTATATACGAATGTTTCAAAATTGCAAAATAAAAATTTAAAAATGGAAAAAATCATGACTAATTATTGAAATCATTAATTGCATTCTCCAAATATCGAATAATTACTCGTTCGAGTAATCATCATTAGTTTTTGTGCGTTTCTATAATTTTTTTTAAATAAAATTAAAAAAACGGAGAATCCAATAACGAGATATTTATGGAAAACGAGAAATTCATTGAAATAAATAAATGGAGCATCTCATTAAGAAAATCTATTTAAGTCGGTTTGCGGTAAGAAAACAGCAACTCGGGTGTATACAATCGATTTTTTTCTTACGTCACATCATAGCGAATAGCAATTATAGTGAACGCGCGCGAGTGAACAACGGACGGAATATTTCATTGTAAGTATTTTCTTTGCAATGTGAAAGTAGTCGACGTTAAAACGTCGGATTCATAAGTCGCGAGACGCGCGGTTTTAAATTATATCATATGTCGTGTGCGTCAAACAGAGCGTCAAAGCGTATAATATCATCTTTTCTCGACACGTATGTAAATTGTGTAAGCTGTGTATTTTGTCAGTTTGATAAGTCGATTGACAAAGTGGAAATTTGCCGGTTAATTGAAATTGACAACTCACCCTTTTGGAAGAGTGCTTGTGGTAGCGGTGAGGATGCAGCATGCAAACGTAACGGTCGACTGCCATGCAGACGAGAATAACGGCGCTCTGTTGAGTCAAAGCGCCCCGGAGAAGTGCCTGGAACAGTAAAAGTTTTCGAAAGAGCAAACGAGATTCTTCGGGTGTCGTTCTCTCTCTCTCTCTCTCTCTCTCTCTCTCTCTCTCTCTCTCTCGGTCTTTTTAAAATAAAATAACAACTTATAACTCTCTCGCGGAGAAGCGCACGGCTCGACGACGAGACGTCGTGCCGGATAAGCGACAAGTTTTGATGAGTCGAGAGAAGCAACTTGCACTCGTAACTGCATCTGTTTTAGTTTCTTATCAAATCAAAAAAAAAAAAAAAAAAAAAAAAAAATTAAAATGTAATCTTACAAATTGTGGCGCTTGTTAGCGAAGAGAGAAAAATGTTTTCCGGACGAACGTA
>NW_018020828.1:61369-88771 GCF_002006095.1 Pseudomyrmex gracilis | reverse complement strand
ACGAAACCGCGCTAATCGAAATACGTAGCGCGCGTACATGCGTTTACATGCTATATATTTAAATGCGTATTGTTAATTAACAATAGATATCGATTTCTCGTCCTAGTTAGTTCATTAATGTGATACATGCATTAATAATAATTTCCATTTAAATTACATCGTCGATTGATCAGTTTATCCTGGAGATGTCCGTTTCTGCGTGAACGGACCGCAACAATCAGGGTTTTACCGTGCGTATAGTTTGACGAATGGCAGCTTGCGGGTTACCGCCGATTCCGCAACGCTTTGCGGGCTAATTCCGCATCGATTTTGTTGGTATTTGCGGGAGGATCATCGTTGTCCGAATTTTCAGAGGCAGAGAAATAGAATTTCATTGTCTAATTAATTGCCATATGTGGGGGAATGAGCTTAATTAACATTATAGTAATGATGCTTATGTATTGCACGTTGCGCTTCACGTGATCGACAATGACAATTAACGACGTTGCAAACAATAATTTCGCCGTGAGGAGAGAGGAGAAGGAATCGCTTGCGCGATCCCATAAAGCTGTCGCCGTGTGTTGAGTCGCTGTGTGTGTTGTAATTAAATGTCACGCTTGAATAAAAAAGAGCCGTATGCATCATGACGCAATGTTTCTCACGCGCCGTTTGCATTTATCTGTCTGCGAGAGTTTTTAGTTCGCGATTAAACAGCGTGACGTAATTTTTGCAAATCCTCGCGCGCGGAAAAAATACTACAGGCGAAATTTAACGCGCATTAATTACGACGAGACTTGTTATGTAGAAATCGATTGCACAAATTTCGGAAATTAATAACAAACGTCGTTGACACAATACACAGGATTTGAACGTGTCATTTAAATATTTCGAATTTTTTTCCAAACCAAGTACAATACATCAAAATTTCAAAACAATCGGGAAACAAAAAAAAATAAGAGGAATAAAATAAATAAATTCTATATTAAATTGTAAAACAAATAAGTTGCACATCTCGTTGCAATAGTTTTAATTAAAAAATATGTTATTCACTTTCGCGTTATAAAACGATCGATGAAAGGCAGCTCTTGTTCATTTACATATCGGAAAAAAAATCATTTTTATTTTTAAAATTCAAAGTACTTGTGAAACAAAAAACAAATATAATTACCCCCCTCCCCCCAGTGAAATTTATTTATTTCTTTGTTATTTTTTTTTCGAAGCGCGAAAGTATTGCTCTAGAATCGATACGCAATGAATTTGTAATGTGTATATCGATTACGGCGTGGTGTACCGGGTCAATTTCTCCGTAATTCGGTCTTCAAATGAACTGTCGGCGCAAACGCTAATTCGTTCTCCAAACGTACGTACATGCATTACGCGAAACAGGCTGTCAGACGGCGAGCGAGCAAATTGCTGGTAGAAACCAACGCCAGCTCTTCCATCTAATTGAAATCATCCTCCGTAAGTGACTGCGGTAGCAGAGCCACAATTGCGACTGCAAATTAACGTGTGCGTTGTATTACTTAAGATATTTGAAATTCCGTCGCCTCTTTAAATTAAAGGGAAAGAGAAAGAGAGAGAGCACTTTATGTACGTCTATAAATATTTACGTGTAAAAGTACGTGTACGTGTGTTTTGTAAAAAGATCAATTAGATGAAAACTACAGAGAAATTCTGTTTCTTTTGCAAAAATAGATAGGGTAAAAGACCCAATTACCGTCACCCTAAGCTATTTTATTTAAAATATTAAATAAATCTTAAGAAGTTCTGCATGAAAACAATCTAACATAGAATTTTAAGTGCAATTAATATAACAAAAAAATCCAGCACTCAACATTCGCGTCTCATTTCTTTCATTTTAGGGGGTGACAGTAATAGCTCTCGCATCGTTCTTTTTTAATTATTAAATTTATAAATAAAAATAGAGATTTTGAGAGACGGTATTATTTTGTTCCTTATATTAGAGACATCGAATAATATCAGATAAGAAGAAAAACACATGTTTTTGATAAATAAGTAGTAAAAACAATTCACTAACGCGCCAGAGTTTATTATTCAGATGACAGTAATTGGGTCTTTTACCCTAATATCAAGATTTTCTTTTACGTAAAGTTGCTTGAGAAACAAAACAGTCGATGAATTCGTAAAATTCGTAATTTTCTCTTACGATATCTTAATTCTGTTAATTTCAATAAAGTCAAGAAGAAGTTTGTGCGTACTTTTTTTTTAAAGTAACGTCATCGTATGTGTGTCGCCGCGCACTATAAATGCGACGAATCACACGTTGAGCAATTCCGAAGCTATTTACCGACATTATCAACCGTTCGATACATCGAGCCCGCTTTGAAGCGGAACAGCCGGGATGTAACGAGATGTATCTACCATCGTGATTCCAGACACGTTCTATTCGGCGGAAGCTGTTTGAGAGATAGATAGAGAGAGAGAGAGGGAAAGAACCAACCCAAGGTCCGATCTTTGTGGGAAAGAGAAACGAGCCGCGTCTCGAGTCGCGCCGAAGGCGACGACGACGACGACGCTGCCGATACGATGAATCAGTGGAGACGTCGATGTACCCATAAAGAGACAGTCGCGGCGACAAAGGGGTGGGAGAAAGCGAGTATACGCGTTTAAGAGATGGTTGCCATGGTGACCGCTGGCGGTCGGCCAGGAAAAAAGCTCTGATAATGTGACACGAGGCTCCTCACGAGGGAGATCGGGCCTGGCCTCGTTTCCGAGCCTCGTCCTCGAAACACCCCTCTCTCTGGAGAGACCTTAACCGAATATTTTCGCCGCGCAAACCAACTTACCCGATCTCTCGCCCCCCTCCTCGAGCGACCCTTCGCTAATCCGTCGTTGCGCCGCCGCTGCAAAGAGCGCGAGAATGACTTTAATGGAACGTCGCGCTAACTTTTTTTTATTTAGCCGGAATAATTGCAAGCGCGCGTACCAAGCGCGCCTTGTAACCCCAAGTTCGATATCTTTGCTCGTCGAAGCGAGAAATACGCTGTCGAGAAATGCGCGAAAATTGCATTTTCCTCGAAACGACCTTGGGCCGATTGCGGCATTAATGCGCCGCGTATTCTCGAGAATACGCTCGATTATGTACTGGCAAAGAAAAAGTTTGGATACCGCGGCCGCAGAATTTTAAATTTTACACCGTCCGCCGATACGACGGACGAGCCTCGTCGTCGACGAAAACAACGGAAACATAAAAGTAACAACACCTCGGTGCTGCGCGGGACGCGCTGATTTTTTCTCGATACCAGTTTCCGGGGGGGCCGATGGTTTATTTCTCTTTTATGGAGTCGCTGCGCGCGAACAAGGTACTGAATTTGAGAGTCGTCATCGCGCCAAAACGCGGGCAATGTCGCGCCGCATCTCTCGGACAAAAAAAAAAAAAAACGTGCGATATAATTCCTCGCTCTCTCTCGTCGCCCAATAAACCGAAACGAGTATCGGCGCTGCCGCGGGCGTGCGCGCGGAGTTGCGGAATATTAAATTCGCAATCGCATTACCGCGGCGGCGCAAGAATTTTTCAGGTCGGTTTACGACGCGGAAAAAGGAGGAAAACACCGGGTGCCGTTGGGGTTGTGTAGCTCGTTCCGCGGATAAGTAATGACATTATGCAGCTAAATACAAGTAGCGAGCGTCGGGGCATTTCCCAATAGATGCCTCGAGGCTCGAGTTTTATGCGAGCTATAATTGCCAAGAGCGAACTTGCCACAGGATTCCATCGCTCGCTCCCGAGATAAACAGAAAAGTTTGAATATTAGAGGAAAATAGTCAATTTTTTTTTTTTTTTTTATTAATAATAAACGAGAAGAAGATTCTTCGGGTTCCGGAGTCTTTAAACTAATGAGTGAAATAAAGTCGGTTGTAGGAGCCGTTTGCAGGATGTTGCGCATCGAAGAATCTTCTCTTCTTGTTTATTATTAATTGAAATTTACGCTGGTGTGTGGAAGATGGCGTTATTGTCAGATTAATATTCGATAGATGTGCCGAGTATTGCGAGACAAACTCCAAGTGGCCCAACAGGGAAAGCGACGGCCCGGAAAGCCGGAGATTCCAGGTTCTCGACTCCTGGCTGAGGAGTTTTTTTCGCAATATTTGAAAATTATTTAGGAGTCCTTCACATATACGTGATGCAAATCCAGCATCCTATATGGAGGAAAAACAATTATTTCGACGTATATATGTGTATACATATATATATTTTTTTAAGCACATTCTATGCACAACATCCTGCAAACGGCTCCTACAACCGAATTTATTTTATTCATCAATTTTTTTGTTTTTTTTGTTTTCTTTCTCTTGTCGTTTAAAAAGAAAATAAAAATTATCTCCTCACATATCGTAAAACTTTTTTTTAAGACTAGCATAACAGGCGCGCGCTACGCGCAAGCTATTGTTATTTTTATTTAACGTGTTGTCAGTGAACACAACCTGTCACCGCGATGACAGATAGTATATACGTCTTATAAATAATACACATATGAAAAATGTCAGAAATAACGCATGAAAATCAAACTTAAAAAATAGTGAGAGAGAGAAGTGGAAAAACAACACGTGACTAAAGTCACGTAACAGGGAAAAGGGTAAAAGAGAATATTATATATATTATATGTAATATTTTATATCTATATATAATAACACACATACACACACACACACACACACATATATATATATATATATATATATATATACCGTAAACACGTGACCGAAGTCAGTAACCCGCCGCGGTCGCGCGGCCGAGGTCAGTGACCCCGCCGCGGTCGCGCGACCGAGGTCAGTGACCCCGCCGCGGTCGCGCGACCGAGGTCCTTGACCCCGCTGCGGTCACGCGACCGAGATCAGTGATCTTACGGTAGTATGTATATAATATATATAATATAAAGTATAACATTATAAATATATAATAAATTATATGTATAATATATATTATATATATTTAATATATTATTATTATTATTATTATATATTATAATATATTATGACAGTTAGTACACGTGCGACAGTATGACAGCATGAATCGAGAAACGTCACCGAGACGTCCAGTCAACGTCGCGGAAAAGAGGCAACAATCAAGATCGATAGAATCGATTCTGATTATTTGCACACGCTTTTTCTTGTAGGAACATTTGCGACCAAACTCTATCTTCAAGAAAACAGTTTTTAAATCGATCGAATAGCTCGAGATAATCGAATACGAGTTTTGTGACGTCTTTGTAACAAAATGTTATGCGGTGGTGGTTTCGAGACGCGATAATGTTTCAAATGCATCATCAAGCGAACGCGAGCAACGGATACGAGATCACTGTTTCCAGTGATTTCGTATCCGCTTCGCTGAGCAAGAACAAACGCGAAGTGCTGGTTTATCGAAGTTTACGGTTCGGTTTTGGCGAAGCGGATATCTGAATACACACAAACCTGACGTCGCGACCAAAACCGTCGATATCCCGAGGGTTATCGCGGAGGGGACTTAGAGAAGACGCGAGAGAGATTTGTTGCCGCTAAGGATAGGTTTCTATGAATATCGAGTGGCCGGACGATGTACTGTCCGGAAATACGCGATTCCCATGTCGCGCTCGTTCCCGACGCGACGCAAAACTCCCCCTCCCCCTCCCCATATGCGCTCTCTTTTTCCGTCTCTCTCTTTCTCTCTTTCTCGGTGACCGACCCGTTCTTCAATTATGTCTTTCCGCACGGGCACCACATTTCGAATGCGCATACATAAAATCAAGAATTGAATCTGCATATTTCTAAAACCTAAATGGCACGTCTAAAGCAAAGCGATTGTTCTAAAGAAATTTGATTGTGAAAAAAAAAAAACGTACCGCTTTAAATCTGTAAACTCACTATGTGTTTGTGCGCTACTTATTACTTTTACAATAGTTGAACTTATTAATTAATTTTGTATTTAGTTCGGTAATTGTTTTCAATAAACTTTGATATTATTTTGTTTCTCTTCTCCTCACAAAGTGCTTTATTTATTGTTTCTACGTTTTTATTTTACTTGCCAATATTGAAAAATCGTATTCAGATGCAAGAATATCTCTTCGTGCAAGCGAAGGGTCAGCGGAAAGTAGAAAAAGCAATTTCGTTTCTCTCTTGCGGCTTTCTTTTTTCACGCGGAATCGCGCGACGCAAAACTAAATAAAAAAAAAAAACACACACACACATCTTTATCCTCTTTTTATACTTTTTGTTAAGCACATTCGCGAATAGTAGCGAACGTGTGCAAACACGTGCGCAAACACGTTGCGATCGCGATCGCCGATATAAATTCGCTCTTTTTTTTCATCATTTAACAACTCCGCACATTGGCGCTCGTTATATAGCCGCGAGTAGTACGAACGCTCTTTCGACAGCCGCGCGTCGCTTTGAAAATTGAACGGCGGCAGTGCCACACCGCGTTCGCGTCGCGGAATATTGAACGCTGTTTAACCGACGCCGATCCGAACGCCGTTCCAAGGGCGCTATTGCGAGTAATAGATAAGCTATTAACTGTTTTACGAGCCCGATGGAATATTGTCGCGCAGCTGCGACAATTCGACGAAAAAACACGAAGCGCCGAAGCTACCGCTACGTGTATCGTCTTTTGTTACTCGATCGTGTATAAAGTTTTACGCGATTGTTTCGAAACTTTAGTGTGTTTGCACACGTTCCATTTTCGTCGCTTTTGGCTTAACGCCCAGCGGCGCGCTAATATACTCTCCCTTTGCTCTTCGCGCGAACGAGGTTAACCGCTCTGTTGGCGGTATCGTCCCGGTATCGTCGCGTCGTTGCTTGCGATCGTTCGTCAAGATGTGTTTAATAATTGACGAGATCACACGCGCGACCACATTCATCGGACGTGTTACGTTTCCTCATACATTTGCGATGATACGCCCCCTTTCCGCGAACGACGTGGGGAACTTTTACGAGTGATCTCGAGAGACTAAGAAAATATATATATATATATATTAAATATGAAAGAAAACGCGAACGTGTTCGCGATAAGCGCGTGGCGCTGTGCGAAATAAGTCGTGTGAGCGCGACATGAAACAAAATTTCCGCCGCGTGAACTATAAAGCGAGAGATATGTATAACTCTTTGTATCTATTTTCGCAAGGGATGTGTTTAAAGAAGGCGTATATGAAACGTAAAACAGACGCGTTTTCCACGTTTGCGGCGAGAATATTATATCGTTTCCGAGTTTATGAAATTTTTGTTGCACAGACGCGGAGAGATCTTCGCGACTTTGGATGTGTGTGATACCATACTTGGACAATTTTATATAGCATTGTCTGCAATAAGATATCAAGATCCCTTTCTGGGATCTTCTCTCAGCTGTGCTACACGTGTTTCCTTACGTGTGTATGCATACGCGATCTTTAGAAGCGTCTCTCTCGCTTATCGAGTCGAATATTTCAGCTGAGCGTAAGGAAATATTTTACGAGAGAGAGAGACAGAGAGAGAGAAAGAGAGAGAGAGAGAGAGAGAGAGAGAGAGGAAAGTTTTTTTTATATTTAAAAATAATTTTATAATTTTAAAATGATTTGTAAATTTTATTAAATCTTTGTTGCTTATATTTTTTTCGATCGTTGTGTTATTAAAAAAAAAAAATGCTCGACGTGCAGAGTCGCATATAAATGTGTCACATACTTTTAATTTTACTTTTCTGATTACATTCTCTCTATCCGTTTCGTTCCGCTTTGCATTTCCGCTTATTAATTTTCGGCTATCTGTCTCTCCTCTCTCTCTCTCTCTCTCGGGCTCTCTCGATCTTACATAATTGCATCACATTTCCACCTGAATTTCCGACCTATTTTCAGCTACACGGAAAAGCCCGCTCTCTCTCTCTCTCTTTCTATCTTTCCGCGCGCGTTTATTAATTCTCTCCGCTCAGTTTCTACCTTCTTTCTCTGCGTGTCTCTTCTTTTATTATTTTTTTTTCGCCGCTTACGGTTCTATTGCTCACACACACACACACCAGTCTTTGTCTCTAGCGCACTCTTTCCAGTTAAAGATAATGTCTCTGGAGAAGAAAGTGTTTAAAAACTATAGCGCTTTTCATTCACAACTCGTAAATGAACTTTCTTCTTTTTTTTTATACACGTCTTAAAATATTGTACGTACATTCTTTGCAACATAAAAAAACTTTTGCTTTCGTAAACTTTGATTGGAGTCTTTTTCGAGAAAGACTCACACATCTTTCTCCGTTTTGCTTCATTTTTCAACAAAAATATCTCGATATCTTTTGATAAAAAGAATTTTTCTCTCAGAAGAAGACGAAACGTTTTGAAGCAGAAACACGTTATTTACTGCGTGTTTCGCGTTTCTTTCTCAAGAAATCGATTCTCTTTTATTCCACTTTTTTCGCATAAATAATTGCCACTTGAAAACTATGTTTTCGTCGCGTTGATTTCGGATGCGGTTTGCGTAGATAAGACGCGTTCGATAAGAAGAGCGACGCGACGGTATCAGGATTTTGATGGCAACGATTTTGATGCAACGTGCGTTATATGCACGTTTTTCCCCTCCAGATGCGGCCGCGAGTTTCGAAACATCGCGAAAGGCATTGCGGATATCAGAAATATATATTTTTGAGATATTACGTATACATATATTTCTGCCGTGTATAAAAATCTTATCTCGAAATAGACGAAGTGATTTGTCGTTACAGATGCGCCGGTAAATTTACGGTATTCAGATATATATATATAACGTCGTCTTCTACTTATATATACGTACATGTAACGATGATACATGTTACTCGTTTCGACCGACGCTAGCCGTTATTCAACACAAATCCGCAATTGTATATTGTTTACATTATATCGATTATACCGCTAACAAGCGCATATAAATGAAATGAAATATTTGTTTGATCTTCATTATATGCGCAATTTGGATTAATTAATCCAGTTTCGAGAAACTATTAACGTAAAACGGGAGAATTACAATAGAGAGGTGGATTATAATAGACAGATAAGCCGCGCAGCAGTATTTCTGCTTAATGAGGAAACCTCTATTATACGTTTCTCGTTATTAAGCCTTTGTTGTCCTTTACATTACACTCGCCCGTCGAAACTTACTTACTTAGTTCATTATCTCAACATTTCTGCGCGCGCAAACGCACGCGCAGAAATATCGTTATCGGATTTTCGGAGCTAATTAAAATGATCGTTACAATATAATGTAACGCGTCATTTTCATTTTTTTTTTTTAATTTTTTTATTGTTCAAATTGGAGAAACTAAATTATTAACGCGGTGCGCTGAACCGGCGCGCGCGCGCGCGCGCTCGCACGGTTCAGAAACTCGTTATACCGCACGTAAGTCAAGCTTAATTTGCGCATAATCTGTGTTTACTAATTCCACGCTTGGGCATTACGGCAATTTCCCGCATTTCGGCTGAGATAAGCAAATACCGCACGAGAGAAATTCGGGATTCTGCGAAATGGCGCACTTCGGGAGTTTAGCACGTGCGAAATGAAGAAATATACGGTCACAAATCACGCCGTTACCTCAGAAGATGGCAGAACAGGACGACGAACACGGTGGGGACGGAGGATGGGGGTGGAGGAAGGGGACAACGCGTAAAGATTATCGCCAGGAACTCCGATAACGTCGCAAGCGACCGACTGGCGGAGGAAATAGCGGAAGAAGTGCCGGCTGCCGGAAGCACAGCCGCGAGTTTCAAACGATAATAATTTCCTGCCAGGCATCGCGAGCGCCATTTCGAGATTTCCCATAAATTCCTTGGTCTCTGGTAGGAGAAAAAAAATAAAAAAATAAAAAAAACAAGCTGAGAAGTTATTGAACGGATGCTTAATGCGCGATGTTACAACAGATATCGTATTCTTCGACATTATTTGAGTGAACGTTTATTAAGTTAGATATTTAAAAAAAAATGCAGCGAGACACTCAAGTACATAAATTTTGTTTTCGCGTTTGTTTGACACCTATTATCAATAACATTTTTTATTTATGTGTAATTTATTGTTTCGACATCTGCGTTCAAACTCTCTCGTAGCGTTATAGCTTCAACCCGAGTCGAAATTTAGCGTCTACATTGAACCTCAATTTTTGAAAAAAGGAAATTTCGGACGTACAGCAGCGTCAAAGTAGCATCTACTTTTTTTCTTACTCCTACTTTGAGTCTATCAGAGCCTATTTTGAGCCTATCAGAGCCTGCAATGCGCAGTCTGATCTGAGAATTGAACCCTACTCTAAAACTTTAGCAGAAAAAAAAAGAAATTTCGGACGTACAGCAGCGTCAAAGTAGGATCTACTTTCTCTCTTACTCCTACATAAAAAAAAAAGAAATTGAGGTTCAATGTAGACGCTAAATTTTGACTCGGGAAAGCTTCGAGTTTTTATTTGTTTGTTATTTTTTAATTGTTGATTAAAAACAAAGCAACAAATAAAAAAAATTGTCGAACTTGTACGTAGCAAAACGTACTTAGCGGAATTTAAAGCGGAATCGAATAAAAAAAAAAAAAAAAAAAAAAAACAATCGGTGTAGCAATCTTTGAAGTGGTGTAAAGCAACGTGGAGAATTCAAGAGATTTACCTGAATTTGACAGACAACTTCGCCGTACGGCCAGCATCCGTAAACAGCCGGCAAGAAACCGAAAGGCGTAACCAGAAGCCCAATCGCCAGGTCGTTACTCGCCAAGCTCGTCAGCAGATATCTAGGCTGGAAGAAAATCGAGGATATAACCTGTTGATCTCGTTCTGGTCAGTCTGTCAATGGATGTCGCACAGCTGAATGTTAAAACTGCTGTATAAATGTCGACTCTTCGGTTTCTTCACGGACAGTCGCGAAAGAAAACGCGATCGATTGAGTTCTCTATCGGGAGACACTCATCCCGCTACGCGTTTCCGTAGGGTTTAAAACTTAATTTTTACTTGCGATATCGAGTGAATTTTATTGATTTGTCCAACACACACACACACATATAATCGAGATTGATACGCGACAAGAAACAGATCTACCAAAAACGCGGAGGATCGCGGAGATTTATTTCTAGCTCGATTCTTTGCGCAATTCTAACACTTTTTACTTCCGCCAGCAGGATTCGGAAAATTTCTCTCGAGATATCCCTTGCCCTCGCGCGAATGTAACTTTTTTTTTTTTTTTTTTTTATACGCGCACAAAGATGATTCCCCGGCGCGAGGAAGCGGAAGAGGAAAAAGTGCCGCGAGAAAATTCCGAAGAAAGTCGCGCGCAACGCGAACTTCGTTAGCGAACTGCATCTTTTTTCGCGGAAAAGATCGCATAATTCCCGATAAAACGAATTCTCAGGAATAAATAAACTCGTCCGGGATAAGCGCGTTCCTTACCCCGCGGGAAAGCGTTTCTCGGGATTAATCTACGCGCCGCAGCGTCGTCACGGGATAAGCGCACTTTGCAAATACGCGGTGCGCGGCTGTGAGAGTAACGGAGTCAGCGTCACACACTCAACTCCGCGGACGGATTTACATATTCATGAAACGGAGGGGGAGGAGGGGGATAGAATCGATGAAAGTTTAAGGAAGAAACGTATCGCACGCCGCGCTTTAATGAAAACGCACGCGGTTGTTTTTTTTTTTTTTTTTTGTTTTTGCGAGTCACACGGCGATGTTGCGTTTTTTTTTTTTTTATATTTTGCGAAGAAACTTCTGCCGGAAGTCGTAATTAACCGTCGAATAAAATGAAAGACGGACGCGCGCACACGTTCGCGTAACGTTATAATTTCGAAACTTTTTGCGCGCGGGCGTTTCTCTCGTCATTAATTTCCGCGCGTAGCGCTAATTTAGAATTCAGAAGGCACGACCGGCCCCGAATTCCGCGCGCGGCTAACCGCTTTAGAACAATTTACATAGAAAGAAGGGGGAGAGAAGAGACATCTTTCATCAGAGCGTACTACTGAAAGTGAGTTACGACAACAACTGAGAACACTCCGCTTGTAACGGTCACATACCTGACATTTTACTCTCACTGTAATCCTCCTCTCCCCTTCCTCTCCTACAAGACAAAAATAAAAAACAAATATATTAATCTTATCATCTCTCGCGCTGTGTGTTTTCTTCGCGAGAGAAACCGTACCTACGGTTTTGTTTGAGTTTTTTTTTTGCGTAACGAAGAGAACTCAGTTACGTTGTTGCGCCTGTGACATAATTCTTCTCGGTGAGACTCGAGAAAAAAAAATGCTTCTCTTCGTGTGCGATTTTGTTTTTCGACACATTTTACTTAATTGTTTTTTATTTCGTACATTTCGCGGAAGATTGTTGTTGTGCAGAGAAAGGATAATCTCGTGGGCGGATAAGCATCCGCCCTCCTCGATCAATTTCTTACGAGTTTACTCACCTGAGCGTGTATGTACTTGCTGTACCGTCTGCTGTTGATAACGCATATCACGAGAAGATTGGCGGCCAAGATACCGACGCTGAGCAGCAGGATCAAGGTGGCTCGTATCAGTTCGCCGGGACCCGGACCTGTCCAAGCGGCCTCGGACGTGCCGCCTCGCCAGCAACTGCTGTTGCTCAGCGACGGTGCAAGCAGAATCGTTTGTTTGTTCTCCATTGTCATCGGTGGTAGGTGGCCAGCTGCTGTCCCACGTGACTACGGTGCTGAATCTGATCGGGCGGAGCACACCGTGTCTCGCGCGAGACGCTTCGCAAGTTCCTAAGTGACCTTTTCGAGTCGAACACAATCTTGTATTAAAATTCTTATTTCTCTTAGTTTTTGTTTTTGTTTTTGTTTTTTTACGCGATGATGTAACGTCTGTTTATTTATTATTTTTATAAAAACTGTTCCGCATAATCATTTGCGGTCAATTAACGAAACGTCCGTGCGTTAGACAGCAACGTTATCGGATTTTACGAATTCCGTGAAATTTGTTAAAAGTTGTTTTTGTACACTGAGAAAAAAAAGTTGGTGAAGTAACAAAAAAATAGTATTCGATTCAGCTATATGCAGCGGTCACGGGCTGTCAATAAAAATATTGATTAATATAAGAAGATATCATGTTTCAACAGATATAATAATTAGATTTATACCGAAAGACAATTTAGTTGTTTTAACGAAATTATAATTTGCTTAGATACAAGTAACTTTGAATGCACAACGCAATAGAACAACACAATATTTTGTCTGCTTATAAAAATAAGCAGTTTGATTAAATAAAATACATTAGTACAAAGAAATTCAGATTATATTCAATTAAAGTAAATGAGAATTGCCTATTTCATCATTTTTAACAGTATCTTTTGTTTGAAATTATCACAACTTATGTTCGACAAAACAATTCATGGTTCAGTGAATTAAATATGTTCATTACCACTATTGTTAATTCAACTTATACGAATTTGTTATCTTTATTACCATATGCTTGAATTAAAAAAACCAAGTATTTCAGATAACAAACTGAAACTCTAACTAAACGCATTTAATTGAGTTAATAGTATTTTTTTCTCAGTGTACTGCGTATTGATCGTAAGAAAGAGAGAGTGGGGATTATTAGTTTTAGAGTACATATATATATAAATACGTATTTTTTTTTCCCCCTCTCAACGAGGAGAAGCTAACGATTCGAGTTTGAAAACGCGGAAATACTTGACGATTAAATATTGCGACGAACCTCTCATCCCTGTCGACGACGAGTTTTCGAGGAGGGCCCGCCTCGCTGATGACCGAGCAGCTTTTTTAAACACTGCTTCTTCATCGCCGAGAGCATGGGGAATCCCGCGCGAGAGCACGTTTGAGCGCGTCGTCTGAAGCGCGACGCACTCGAAGAGTCAACCGTGGTGACTCACACGAATCGTCGTCGACGCGCATCTGCAAAAACGGCGCACCTCACCTTCGATCTCTGACGATGCGCTCTCTCTCGACTCCCCGATGCTTCATCGCAGTCCGCACGCAGCCCGTGTGTCTACACACGGTCGAGTTGACGAGCACTGGGGGGGAAGGAAAAAAAGAGTAAAAAAACATAGAGAGAGTAGAGCGGGTAAAAATAATGTATACGAAAAATTCCGCAGTTTTCCTGGAAAATTTGCGCTCGACTAAGCGAAATTTACGAAGTCCAACTGCGAGTGGAGGAGGAAAAAGTTTGACTTGGCGCGCTGCGTTTGCAAGCTGTCGTGCTTGTCTTGCAGTCTACTCTTCCACGCAAAATTTATGACAAGACAAGATGAAACTTGGTCGTTATTTTATGCATACAAGCTGATAAATTTCTCGCCCGTAAGTAAATCTCAAGGGAGGAAAGTTTGACGGAGAGAGAGAGAGAGAGGAAAGGTGGCATTAAAATCAATGCTCTCCCGCGCCCGCGTTAACGTAGTCATTCGGTGAATTAGGATCCGTAGAAAGTGTAAAAAAACAAAAACAAAAACAAAAAAAACGGTAACTTATATACAAAGCGGTCGTTCTCACCGATTTCAATGATCTCGAAGTATGTTGTTAAGAACGTCATTCCGAACAACTTTTCTCTTCACGTGTTACCGCCGCTCGGTTCTAAGTCTTCGAGTTATACGCTCTAAAGAAAGTTTTTCATAAATAAATTTTTGTTTTCGAACACCGCGTGTCGATTTAAGAAATGGAGCGAACACACGTATCGCGTTGCGTTTTGGGCGCTTGAAAATCCAATAAAATTTCCGAGCTGGACAATGACATTCTATGAGTGGCTCGTCGATTTGACGAGAGAGTTGACGATCCGATTCCGCGACGCGCGCCGTTACCTGTATCCCATCCTATCCTATCGCACAGGTATCCACAGCGCGCGCTCGTATGTTTTACGAGTTTCGCCAAGTTTTTATTTGCTCTTCTCCTAGCAATATTTTCAACAATCAAGCGTGCCGGCGCATCCTGCCGCGATTCCGGGGAATTTTATTTGTACCGCGTAAACGCGAACGGAGCCGCTGGTCCGCGAAGCCGACGTTGATCGATTGCGCCGTCGCCGCCGCCTCTACCGCCGCCGCCACCGCCGCCGCCGTCCATTCCGTTTCGCGCGGGGTTGAGTCGATGATGCGTTACACTACACCGGAGCCGAATAGATCCCGGCGAATTCATATACGGATTACGCACGCTCTTCCGTAATAAGCCCTTTCGCTCCGCGAATAATTAATTATGAACCTTCCACTTCGCCGGTCGCGTTCTCGCGTTTGCGATACACGACATCCGTCGTCGCAATTAAAAATTTCAAAGAATCTGTTTGCGTGCCGTGTATACGCGGAACGACGAAAATGAAAAAAATTAATTGAATATCCCGACGATGAACAACGTTTAGGAAAACGTTTTTCTCTTCCGCGGACTTTCCGTTCGTAAGCGCGAGAGCTCTCGCGCCAATTTAATACCGCACAGGTCTGATTTCCAGATGATAATTAATGCAATGGGCCTCTCTCTTGCGCGCAAAAACAGATATGTATATATATTGCAAATTAAACGCAACGTCAAGCCGGCTGTCGAAATAAAACTAAAAAGCAAAAAAAAAAAAAAGAAAAAAAAATCATTACTCAAAATCACGGCTCGATTTTCCAGCAATCGTTTATTGAATAACGTTAACAATAAGCGGTTGATTTTACATCGCGTCAATTGTTCCGAGAAATTGCTACACTCCGAGCAAAACGTTAATTAATTTGCACATGTGGTATAAATCGCGTTAAAAACCAATTTAACGCGAATTAAGATATTAAATGTCACACACCAATTTTTTTAGAATTACAACATTATTCAGTTTCACACAGAAAAACGAAACGAAGTGATAAGTAAGAACTTACAACGTTTCGGAAGAGAATATCCGTTTTTCTCTCTCTCTCTGGTCGTAATCGTATAATTTCCGTGTAGCCAAATTTGTTAAAGCACGTACATTTTCTCAGTTTGTGATTCCAGCCGCATAACTTGCGGCACGGTTTCTGCTTCGAAACAAAGCCTCCGTATAGTTGGGCAGGAGGGACGACGGTAGTTCATGTATGCGGAGATAATTTCCATTAAACCAAGCGCTTTGTGTTGGACATCAGAGAACACACGAGATTATATATATATATATATATATACGCGCACTCTCGAAAATACGTAAAAGTGCAAAACTTTGTACAGAAAATGTGTGTGTGTGTGTGCTCACGCGTATATACTTATATATGCGCGTGCGTGTAATATTGCCTACGCAATATTATTCGCGGAGATAGTTTTAAACCAAATTGTTTGCGAACAGAAAAATAAAAAAAAATTCTCGGTTTCCGCGAGTGCAAAAATATTACAGTTTTAAATATTACTTATGTATACCTCTCTCTCTCTCTCTCTCTCTCTCTCTCTCTCTCTCTCTCTCTCTTTCTCTCTCTCTGCACGCTGATATGCGTGTGCGCGCAAACAAACATTTATAGGAGAAATACGAATGCTCGCCGCAGCACGTTCGAATAATACGGTTTTTCGAGCGTGGCGGATGTACGAGACCGGTTTGTTGGCGAAGACATCCCCTGAAAATGAAAATTCGAAAAGTGCGAAATTGAATAACGCCGGGCAAGCTCTCGCGGCGCTTTATTGTTCGCCGCCGCACGGCTCGACTCGCGATCGCGGCACGTATTTTCGCGCGCTCATTATCTATTTACGAATACACTTCGTTATGTATAAATCACACACCGAGGGTTAACAACGTATCGATTTTCGAAGAATCGCGACCAAATAATAATAAGACAAAATATATCAGAGTCTCTCTTTTGAATATATCCGTGCCGTTAATGTCGCGCGACGAGTCGACGGCTCGCGAAAAATGAGATGGTTAACTTAACGAGCGCGGGATTTTCGTTATAATTAAAAAAAATGCGAGAGAAAAAAGAGAGAGAGAGAGAGAGAGAGAGAGAGAGAGAAAGAGAGAAAGAGAAGATGAAGAGCGCGCATCGACACTCTTTCTCGGCTCAGAGCCGGAAATTCCTTTCTTTCATCCCGCGTCTTCGGCGCGCGGGAGGATATTATCCTTCTTTTCAATAATGATTCGACAAACACCGGCGCGCGTTTAGAACCGAACTCTATTCACGTACGTTATTCACACCTATTATTCGCGCTGCCGCGCTTTTGAGCCTCCGCTATTCGATTTGCATATGCCGAAGCGGGGGGGGGGGGGGAACGCGGCAGATGCGCGTGTGACTTTCCGCACACAAAGCTTCTGACAATCTCTCATAACTGTTTACTTCGGTTCGTCACAGCGTGTCTATCTACAAGCTATATTAACTCGGATTTTAAAAATAATAATTTCACTTGTCATTGAAGTATTTTAACACTATGAAATCAACACACTCTTTGGGGTTCTTTTATATTCACCGAAAAAATTATATTCTTGTAAGTAGAAGATTTTATACTTAAAAAATCTACTTAAAGATTTTAGATGATATTCTTCTGAAATTAAGAATATATTCTTTATTTAAGAATATAGTCTTTTTCGATAGTGAGATATATATATGTTTTTCTATAGAGGCTTTTTATATTCTAATCAGTATATATTCTTATCAATATTACTATTTAGAGGATTTTCCTCTTAAAATAAGAAATTCTTCTTGGCGCCTATTCTAGTATAAAATATACTTAAAGTAAGTGGGATATCCTCAAAACAAGAATACCATTTTTTCGGTGTTCGCAAAGTGTCAGTGTCAGAATTGCAAAAGAGAGAGAGAAAGAGAGAAAGAATCAAGCGCGTTCAAAAATTTCTAAGTGATCGAAGTCGCTTTATGAACCGCCCGAGTCTTCTGTTTTGCATTTTTGTTCAAAGGAACTCTCGTTAGGTATTGTTAGGTTAGCGCACTGCCAGAGAGTATTGCCATTCATCGGTCTGTCGGATGTGGGCTTCTGTTCTTTGCAATCCCGCGTATTATTAAAACTAACTTGTTTATCGCTTAAAAAAAAAAAAAGAAAAAAGCGCCTTTACACGGCCTTCGATTTCATTTAGCTCGTTGCGACCGATCGATAAATAATGTTGACTTGCCGGCTTTCTCGTTTTCACGCTCGGATGGGAAGGTGAATGGAACGGAAACAGTCCCCGCGACTCCTCCCACGTGTACATATATATATATATATATATATATATATATATATATATATATATATATACTCGCGTATTCACACGTATGAACACCGGAACGACGCCGGGGCTCTCTTGCATTTTCCATGAGCAGATTTTGTGCGCGATCGATACGATCTCATACTTTACGCACACGTGCTCGCGATTGGCGGACAAAAGGCGAGCAGCTTCGTTTCCTGCAATTACGCGGTGTTTGCGAAACGAACATTGCGTCGTCGCTTCATTAAAACAACACGCGCGGCCGAAATTTCTCTCCGCATCTCTCCGCGATTTTAAAAAACGGGATATCCTGCTTGAATGCGCGACGAAAGAGAACTATTTTTCTCTTTAATTTCCTCCCGGATGTGTCAACCCCGGGCACAATATTCCCATTATTTCGATGTGACGATAATTTATGCCGATAATTGCGAAAACGGGAGGGAAGTCCGCGCCGAAGTGACAGAGTCGCGCGCAACGGCGCGACAAATTTTAATGACTCGCGCGCGGGACGATATCGTGCGTCACGTTGTAATCGTAAATTTTCAGAAACGCGCGCGCGGAACTCTGAACAAGTATAATGTCCAAATCATCAGAATCATTCTTCTTTTCCTCTTTTCCCGCAACTGCAAATACGAGTCGTTAAACCGATTATTTATTATTGTAGCCGGTAAACTGTAGCGAAAATTTCTGGCACCGCTATTTTTCCACGTTTATTTATTACATATGGCCCGTCGGGTGTGTTTTCTTTAAACCAGCCTTTAATCCCGGAGATTTTTTTGATATTTGCGTGTTGACAGTTATAAATCAGAATGACTAACGCGAATATTAAGCATTCCCGGTGTGCGATAAACTGACCGCGGACAGAGGGAGAGAGAGAGAGAGAGAGAGAGAGAGAGAGAGAGAGAGAGACAGAATGAAACTGTTGTGGGGAAGAGAAATTCAGAAGTTTTCATTTCCAAGTGCGCGTAATACATTTCTTTCTCTATATACACGTAAACTTTCGAAAGTCGTACCCTCCCCCCACCCCCGTTTGGAGGAGTACAGTTTATCATTTGCGAAAACAATGTTGGTCTTTACATGAGGGTCTACGGAATATTCAAGCGCCGTGACCAAGTAGAATAAACTTTGCTACGATGTCAGCTTTCTCCGTTTCACGTAACCATAACGAAGTAATGTTCTACGTTATACGCATTCTACTCTTCGCGAAACTTTTCACTATTGTCGTCCGCGTTGGGATATTTAAGTTAAAACCGAAAATGCGTTCAATTTTTCTTTAGTTCTTAGCGCCGCTAGCAACTTTTTATCGCAGTTTTTTTTTTCTTATCTCTTTTCCCACTTTCACACATTCTGTTTATTTAGATTATGTTTTCTCAAACACACGGGGATAATTTTAATCAAATAAAACGGAATAATAATTAAATCCATTTTTTTTTTAATGAAAAATTGTTGAAATTGTAACGAATTATTAATTTGACGCTAATATTGTGTCAACTCACACATCGCTATTTTGAGTAAATTAAATTACGCCTTAAGATTAAAAAAAAAAAGATGTTTGTATATATTTTGTTTAAGATGTTTGTGTATTTTTGATATATAAAATCATTTAAAATAATCAAAATAGACCTTCACAGCCTTCCAGACTACGGTTCGAGGTAGTTAGAATGATAAACGCAGTAATATAGTAGAACGTTTCGATCATTTATTAGTTTTGATCATCATCAGCCACACCGAATAGAAAAATATATAAAAATATATAAAATATTTTTTTCCACTATATTACTGCGTTATCATTCTAACTACCTCGAACTGTAGTCTGGAAGGCTGTGAAGGTCTATTTTGATTATTTTAAATTTTAACACGGCCGTGTTCAAATTAAAATCATTTAAATTTTTAAAAACATTGAAAAATGTTATTTGATAGTTAAAGAAGCACACTACGTAAATACCCCAATATTTCATTTTTTGTGGATCGACACTGTATGGCTTATTAGCGTCTAATTGCACGATTCAATATTGACCGGCATTTTTTATTTTATTTATAAATGTTGAAAGTTCTTTTAACAGCAAGCGATATGAGTGTTACGCTGAAAACAAATAAATTTAAATGTATATAAATTTATTTTTGATTTATTTCATTTATTAATGTTTAATTTATAAATGTTTAAATAAAATTGTTTTACAAATAAATTTATTATAATACAAGTTTATTAATAAACTTATTAATTTAAATTAAACATTAAAATTTTATTGTTCGTTACGTTATTCTTTATTTGCCGCCGCTAAACCGCGCGTTTTCCGACCAATCGCGTCCGCAACTCCCGATGTAAAAACCCGATATAGAAGTTCGTATCTTCGATACCAATATGAGACATGACGCAATATATAACGCAACATGTGCAATCGACGTAGCGCGGACAGAGAAATCCCAGAAAGAACGGGGGGGGATCACTCCTCTTCCGAGATCTCTTCTCTCTCTCGCGGGAGAACTCGCAGTCGAGTTCGGTGCAGTTGAGCGACGCGGAACAGATAACAGCGGTGGCGTTGCGCACTGATAAGTCGCATAAGTTCGTCGTACCGATTCGTATCGGCGTCGCAAGTGGCAGCCCCAGAGCCAAGTAGCAAGACACCGGTATTCCGCTCTAAGAACTTCGCCGGCCTGGAAACCGCGTCCTTTTGTCGTTCGAACGGATGGACATAGTCAGACCGGAACACGGAGGATTGCTTCGCGACAGAGAAAGGACCCGAGGATTAAGTCGGGAATGGCTTTATTATATGTCCGAAACTCTCTACTCCCCTCCGCTCTCGTAACGGAACTCGTTGAGTAGCAACGATTTAGTCCGTCGCATCGGCGCCGGATGCATTTAAATAGCGAAATTAAGACTTTTTGCACACGCGCGCGCGCGCGCGCGTTCCCCTTTCCCCCTTCTTTTTCTCTTGCCGCCGACGATTTATGAAATCGTTCCGACCGTACGTAAGGGCGCCGTTTTGAACTTGTAGAACCAAGATCACTACCACTCATAACGGCCGAACAAACACGATGCACCCTCGCGCAGTGAATTCTAGCGCGGAATAGCGGTTCGATAGACGTAACCCTTGTGTAACGACTTACGACGGTCGTTAGCTCTAATGGCGAAAGAGGAAACCGCGCGGTAAGTCTTTTTTATTGTCCCCGACAGTGGCTCTTCTGTAGACGGAGATATATATATATATATATATATATATCTCCGTCTATATATATATATATCGTCCATCGGTTTCAAAAAGCTATATACTTTTGCTCGGTGGAAAGTTAGGGAGAGAGAGAAAGGGGAGAGGAAGAGAGATATGTGATAACGATGCTCGGCAAATAGATGCGATCGATCGCGTTAACAATATTCCCGAACGCTTCCATTCTTCACCGTCATTAACAATTCAACCGCGCACAAAATTAACTTCGAATTAGTAAGACCATGGCCCATTGATCTCGCGCGGTCTGTGAATGCAAGAGCTGCGGATACGGAGATCTCTCGGAGTTCGAGGATTCGCTCAACATCAACAGTAGGATTTTTTCCGAGCCGGATCTATTCTCGATCGAGTTTTTTTTCTTATCAAATGTAATTTACATGTGTCCTTCTTTCTAACGGATATTTTTCCTAGTTTTATTTACTTTTTATATATTTTATAATTTTACATATTATATTATTATTTATTGTACTTTGTAAAAACAGCGCTGAAGATGATCAACCAATAAATTGTTTTTTTTTTTTTTTTATTGAAACGTCCCGGAATACACTGCGTTTGTGTCAAACGTTCGAACGTCCATCTCTAACCCGGACCATAGGCTCTGTGGTTTTTTTTCCTTCTTATAATTATTTTCTTATCGATTTGAAAATCGAACTGTCTATCGAATGTCCAGTAATTAATCTTTGAATGAAATTGCACATAAAAAATATAGAATAAAAATTTACCTCTTCTGAAAACATCCGCTACAGATATTACAGCTATCATTTCTATCTCTTTACATCTTCTTGCGGGAGAATTCGTGATGCAACTTTAGTTCGATGATAAGTTAAAAAAAAAAAAAAAAACAATCAAATAGAAAAAAACACATAAATAGAGAACGAATCTATCCAAATAGTTACCTTACAGATCATATACTGAGTGAAAGAATATTATTTGAAGACAGGTTGTACCCACTGTCCATTGATGTCTTCTTTTTTATTCAATTGTTTTTTTTTTTTTTTTTGTAACTCTGGTTTCATTTTCAACCTTCTTCGTCATTACATTGCGGCGATTATCTCGTCAAAATAATTTTACTCGATTATATTTCGCGCGCGTGACAAAACGCGATTGTTAAGTAAATTACATTTCTATTACGTGGAGGACTTCCGTTTCCGGTTTGACAGTGAATGTTTGGAGTGGAAAGAAGTGGATGAATTAAGAGGAGAGAAGAAAGATCATGGCAATTAGAAGTGTGTATGTGAGAAAGTGGAAAGAAGAGTGCGAGAAGACAGAGGGAAGAAAGGTGAGAGGAATAGCAGGAATTTGGAAATATAAATGAGATTGGAGATTAGAGACAAGAGGATAAGAGGGAAAGTAGCATAGGTAGCGCGAATAGCGGCGGGTAAGGAAAATGTGAGCGGGAGTTGCGGGAGTTTTGAAAGGAAATAGGAACAGAGTTGAAGAAGGAAGGAGGGAAAACAGAGGGAAGATGGGAGATAGAGGAAAGAAAAGATAGCAGCACAGGAGAGGTAGTATCGTATTTGAAAAAAGATAAGAATGCGGATAAGGTGCTGAAGGAATGAATATTTACAAGAAAGAGGGAAAGAGAAGATGAATATTTACAAGAAAAAGAGGGAAAGAGAAGATAGTAGGGATCTTGGAACGGGCGAGGAAGATCAAGGAGGGAAAGAGAGACGTTTCGAAAGAAGAGAGTAATAAAATAATCAGATCGCCAATAAAGAGGTACGATCCCCGAAGATGTCAAATAGAGAAAGAGAGTTTATGGATAGTTGGCTAGAGATATTAGCAAAGAAGGAAAACGAGTTAAAGAAGAAGTAATTAGAAAAAAGAAAGAGAAGAAGAAAGTATAAATAGGGTTAGAAAAATTGAAGAGTCAAGGGATAGGTTAATGGAAATGAAAGGGTTAAGGGAAGAATTTAGAAGGGAGATAGAGAATGTTAAAAAAGAAATGAGGGAGAAAGAGGAGATGGCGAAAAGAGAACTAGAAAGTACATAAAAGAAGAATGAAGAGTAAAAAGGAAAAGAAATGGGAAGAGGAGAAGAAGATATTTAAAGATAAGATAAAATCTTTAGAAGGAGAAAAAAGGATAGAGTGTTAAAGCTATAGAGAAGAAAGGATAGAAAGAAAAGAGGATATGAACGGGAAATATAAAGGAAAGATAGAAATGACAGAAGTGGAGGAGAGAGTAAGAGATCTCTAGAAAGAGAAAATTAGAGATAAAGGAGAGGAAAAAAAAGAGAAAGAGAAATATAGTATACAGTCAAAAACCTCGATAACTCGAACCTCTACAACTCGAAAACCTCTGTAAGACGAAAATGTTCATTCCCTTCGAAAATGTTTGTTCCCTTTTCCTTCGAAAAGGGAACTTTGATAAGTCGAAACCTCTACAACTCGAAGATTTTAGCTCTTCCCTTGAGATTCGAGTTATCGAGGTTTGACTGTGATAAGAAGAATAAAGGCGAAGGGGGTGGAAAAGAGAAGGAGGAAGTGGAGCTGGATTTGAAAGAAATAAGGGCGCAGGTAGAGATCGAAAAGGTTAGAAAATTTGGATTAGAGGAAATGAGGAAAACGCGAGTGTATAGTGACAATGGAGTTAGGGAATATGATGCAGAAAAAAGAGGCAATAGAAAAAGAAAAGAAAGTTAAAAAGGAAAAGTGAAAGAATAGTAGATTGATTTAAACGTGGAAGGAAAGAAAGATGCAGTGGAAAAACTAAGGGAAATAGCTAGGTAGGAGAGAAAATTAAGATCAAAAAAGTATACGTATAAAATATGGGAGAGTACTGATTGAAGGGAAATGGTGGAGAGATGGGATGAGGAGAAAAATATACTAAAATTGGAAGAAAAGCCAGCAAAGAGAATGAATAGGGAAATAAGATAAAAGGAAGAGAAAAAACAAGAGAGAAAATGTGGAAGGCAAAGAGAAAGAGAGAGAAGGAGAGAGAGAGCGAAAGAAAGAAGAAGAAAGAGAGAAAGTAAATAAGTAGATAAAGAAGGACGGGAAAAGTGGAGAGATAGAGAGGGTGAGAGGATTAAAGAGAGAGGGAAAGAGAGAGAGAGAGTGAGATTGAGAGTGAGAGTGAGAGTGGAAACGGAGGTCCTCTTTTGCTTACGTAATGGATAGAAAAAAGATCTACAAAGGTAAAATACGGCGTGCAAAAATAGGTTAAAAACGTGTGTGTGTGTGTGTGTAAATTTAGAAAAGAGGAAGATAGGTTTAATGTTAAGTTAATGGTTAAGATAGATGTAGGTTAGCATAAGGTAGTTAGTAAGGTAGTTGTAAGTTAAAGATAAAAGTGGTTTGTATGGGAAAATTGTAACCCCGAGAGGGGGGAATATCAATAAAGATTACATACATATTGCTATTACGTGACGCTTATATAAAAATTCGTGCGTATTAATTTAATTTTTATTCGCGTTATGTCTAACGCGAGGCAAGTTCGTTAACGAGCTATCTCTTCTTTTCCTTCTTTCTTTCTCTTTTTCTCTTCTCTCATTCAATACGTACGTTTTAGAAGATCCGCGTATAAATACAGATAAAACGTACTTTTTTTTTTTTTTTTTTCGAGAAATGGTGTAAAAAAATAAAGCGACACAAGATTTGTTAAAATAAGTTGGAATCTTCTGACACTCTATCCCTATCCATCATGTACGGTCGCGTTCCACCGATGTATATTGACAGGCATCGAGCTTTTTAAGTGATTTTCCTGACCTGTCTGTAAAACTCGTTGAAAATAGAAATGTCCGATGGCAAAATTTTTCCTCCGGAGAGAGAGGCAGCGGCGGCGGCGGCGGCGGCTTGTTGTGCGCAACACTCCGTCAATTCGTCACTGTCGGCCGTAAGGCACTCCCGTCGGCCCCATACATCTCTCTTCATAAGAGAAGTAATCTGTGCGGGAAAAAAAGAAATCTTACTGCAAAAGATATCCATAAAAGCATTTTCGTCCGAATTTCTCTCTCTCTCTCTCTCTCTCTCTCTCTCTCTCTCTTTCTCTCTCTTTCTCTCTCTCATAAACTCTACCCGCATCCACTTTTTGCAGATCCTCGCTTAGAAGCAGCCGCGCGACAAAAAGACAAGTCGTTAGTTCCGCACGAAATAACCATTTGTTATCTCCATTCGTTTTGCCCGACGGCCATATCCAGACTTCTGTTGACGTGTTTACGTTCGCAGGGAACACACCGCATATCCGCGACGTTTCGAAGGCGCGGCGACGAAGGGATCGGACGTGAAAATCGAACTACAATTTCGAAGCCGGACAAGTTTGACGGTTTTATATCTCCGATTTCGAAAATTAAGATATCGCCGCACACAATATCGAATTATTCGCGTATTCTCTTCTCGTAACGTTCGGGGGTTTTATCACACATTTTTTTTTTATCGGAATCAGAATTTTAATTAAAGCACGTTATATAACGATTTTTTTCCCACTCATTTCTTTTGGTAAGAAACATTTTTTGTTTTTTTTTTTAATAAGAAAAGAAGAATTTTACAACGTCTGACGTTACAGAAATTCTTGGCTCGACGGATTTTTATGAGTTTTTCTTGTGAACATTTTTAATAAAAAGACACACACATATTTCGCGTTATCGGAGAATTTTTCTGATATAAAGATTAAATTTAGAAAAGTGTTATCCTTCAAGTTCGACTCGTTGCGCGCCATTTTTCATATCGACGTGTAACATTCTTTTTCATTCCCGAAACCGGGATGATCTTAATTAAAAAGTCTATTGTTTCACGTGTTTTAATTAAACTTTGTCGCAATGAAGGTGAAAGAAATAATAAAAATTACTCCGTACTTATATCATCAACATCGCGTGGTCGTGATTAATTGAAAACATTTAAGATTTTCGATTTGCACGCGGTCGTGGCGCGAGAACAATCGCGATTATCCGAATGCAAAGTCTGCAAACAAAGCGCCGTTATCTGTTCAAAGTCGCAAAAAAAAAAAAAAAAAGAAAAAAGAAAAATGATTAACAATCTTCATTCAGAATGACAACGTCACGGTGGCGAAACGCGCGGCGGATCGGCTTGCTTGCGCGTGGCTTGACGTTTATGGTAGATGAAGATAGTAGGACACACAGTGCGTATTTTGTCAAGGAACGTTCTCGGAAAATAATCCGAGAGGGCGAGCGCGCCCGCGAGCGGAATATCCTTCCGCTCTTATTACGGGGACAGAATAGCACGCGCGCGCGGACTATAGAAATGTTTGTCGTGCTGGCAAATATAGAGACGCGGCGGCGTCTGTGTTCTGTTGCGGCTCGATCTCGAAAAGAATTGAGATTCAGCAACACGTGCGAACGCAATTACATTTCCATCTTCGTTGCCCCGTCGGAGTCTATTGTTTCGACAATGCAATAGTTGCATAGTTTACGCTGACTCTTTCGCGTTGCATATTTCGAGAAATTTCGGCCTCACCGGCCATTGTTCGGCTAATTTCAGCGGAAATTCTCGCGGGTGTGTAAAGAGAGAATGTACACTTTATACAAACGTAATAATCCTAGGTAAACGCTCGTCAGACATGTAAATACTGTTATAACCGCGAAATGTGCGCTATCGCGGTTGAGATGATTGCGAAAAATTTTTACGATCGTCGCGGAACAGCCGCGCAATTGTGAACTCATAATTTGCTTCGCGAACGTATTTGTTTTTTTTTTTTCTTTTGTTTGTTTTTTTCTTTTTTTTTAAACTCGTACGCAGTACAGTTTATACGTTTCTTTAATTGGATTTATTCTGTGCCGAATTGCTGAGGAAAATCTGATTTAGAGCGCGCGTGCGACTATTGTTGTGCGGAGCGAGAGCACACACAAAACTGCTATACCGAAATTGGATTTTTTTCCGCGGAACGAATAGTTCAATCGCGCGACACTCGGTGGGCGATAAATACAGTTTATTGTGCGGCCGTGAGTCATATAAGAAGCTAATCGGATCCTGAACGGATTAGCACAAATCAGGATCTTCAAATCCTTCCCAAGTCGTATTTCTTCGGAGAGTTGGAGTTCTCTTATTTTATTCGATTCACACACTCTCTTCTGTATTTTTCGATATATACAGGGTGTTTCAGAACTATGGGATCAAACTTCTAGGGGTTATTCAGTGCAACAGTAGAAAACATTTGAGTATAGGGACCCATGTCCGGAAAAGTGTCACTACCGCACTACGGCCCTAAGACGCGTTAAAATTTAGAAAGAC
>NW_018020828.1:10349-61165 GCF_002006095.1 Pseudomyrmex gracilis | reverse complement strand
TCAAATGTTTTCTACTGTTGCACTGAATAACCCCTAGAAGTTTGATCCCATAGTTCTGAAACACCCTGTATATATATATATCGAATATATACATGTATATATATATATATATATATATATATATATATATATATATATATATATATATAAATAACAAAATAGCTCGCTCGTGAAAAGTTAGTTTCGTATTTTAGTTTACAAAATATTTATTAATTTCGCATTTTAGTTTGCGAAATATTTTGTAGCGCAATTAAATTAATTTTTAATTGTATTCAACAATATGATTAAACATTCAAATGTTTTTACACGCACATTTCTCACGAGAGTGAGATAAATAGTTAATACGACTTTAGTTGAGAGGCGGTAAACACGTAGTTTCTTTTTTTTTATTTTATTTTATTTTATTTTATTTTTGTTCTCGTACAATAAGTTGCGCGATGAATCTGTTGTCTCCGAGGAGAAAGAGAGCAGAGATCTCTCGGCGGTGTATAACCCAAGAATAATAATAACTACCGCGGGGGAAAAAGAAAGAGGATAAAAGAAAGCGGCGGAGCTCCAATTGTTTCCTACAATTCCGGAAAGCGGAAAGAAACCGCGGAGCGGGAGAAAAATTCAGCCGCCGTGCCGTGGATGCGGTTTAACCGCGCATCCTGGAAACCGTATGCGCGCTTAGAATCGACGCTGACGTTTCCGTGCTTTCTCGCGGATAACGCATACAACTTTGCGCGGACGCTTTCCAACTGCGAACGCGCGGTCGAAACTTCCACGTTCACGTGCACGCGTGTGTGCGTTTGCTCTTGACTTATTCCGGTTAAATTAAAATGAGCGCGTACGCGGAGAGAGAAAAGCGTTTTTCTACGTGCTGCCGAAAAAGCCATCGGCCGCAAAGAACAAACGAGAAGAGTGAATAGACTTGATGTAGTTTGTGCCGGTGATTGCCTGTCGCAAACACACGATTTTCGTTTCTCAATCTCGCGTCCTCGCTTTTCGCGATTCAAAATATTGAAACCGAAATTTCGTAAATAACATTTTGTGAACAAAAAATGCTGTCTTTTAACACGTTAAGCGTCGTGTCAGTCATCGATGACTAACAACTATGAACTTTCCGTTTAGGCCGCGTCAGCCGCTTGTGACTGACAATATATTGGTAAATAAGTTGGAGGTTGCGTGACGTAAACTAAAACGTAAACAGACAATAAGTTCGGCGATTAACACGTTGACCGCCGTGTCACCCGTGTTCAGGTGACATCAAAAATCCTGATTAGGCCGCGTCACCCCGTACTCGGGTGACGCTTATTTGAATGCTTTTTACAAGGTAGATTGATAGGTATTTCGAAAGTTATTTCAACAAAATATGAGACGATTGAATTGTCATAAACGTTTATTAAAAAAAAAAAATTATTTCAATGGAATGTTTCTTTCTTCCTCAATAACCAATTCTTGTAAAATATCAGAAATAGTATAACATCGCGCGTGGTGGCCTGAAGAAGATTTTCTTACAAAGTAGCGTGGCAGTCAACGTGTTAAACGTGTTAAATAAATTTGTTTACGTTTTTGTAATTTTATATTTGTAATTTAGAAAGCGCGCGCGCGCGCGAACAAATATATCTTCTAAACTCCGCTATTATTCTCTAAGAACATTATTTTCCGGTAGAGATTTTCACAGCGCAATTAAACGAATGCGCATTCTCCGTATATTTTCAATCAGCGCGAATCTGAAGCGAGAGAGAGAGAGAGAAAGAGTTTTGTAAACATTTGGAATCATCCTCTTACCGCGAACCGGCAGCGCGCGCATTGTCAGATTAAATGAGCACGCCGCAATTTTGCCGATGGACCAGTAGCCATCGCGCGCGACCAGGATTTTTCCAGGAGGACTCGACTGCGTCGAGTAACACGCCGCGGCGGCGGCGGCGGTGTGCGGCAGGAGGGATTTCGACGGTTCGTAATCGCGAGATTTACGGGCGCGCGAGAGTAACGGGCCGAACGAACAGATAAACGAGCGAAGTTCTCAGACGAGCGCGAATAAACGCGCGCGCGTCCTCTTTCATAAAACACACTCCCGGCATTCGTCTACGACCCCGTGCGAATGCTACGCGCGAAAAAATGTTCGGCTTGTGTGGGAGAACGGGGGGAGAGAGAGAGAAGTTTCAATCGAGCGTCTCTCGATAAAAGAGGCAGAGACGAATTGAACGGGAATTGGAACGGGTCTCTGGATCGTCTCTTTCTCTCCCTCCCTATCTTCCTCTCCCCTCCGTTTTGCTGCGACTATTTTTGCGGTGCGCGCATATGCGACCGCGCTTCTTTGCGTCGCACGGAGAGACAGTCAAAGAAACGATAGGGGGAGAGAGATCAAAATTTTCTCTCTTCTTACGAACGATATCGGAACGATGACATAATAAAATATATGAAACAAAGGCACTTGAATGCAAATGCAAAGTACGTAGGAGAGAAAATTGTAAGAAATTTTTAACACTCGAATTCTCTCGGTTACTTTCAGTACCAGGTTGGAAGCGCGAGCGTATCGTATTATATCGCGCGCGGAAAGAATGGCATTTCGCGGTGGTACTACTACTACCTATCGACTCGAGCGAACATCTTTCGATAGTCTGTTCTTCTCGAACCTCTAACTCAGCAAACCCATTTCAATGCAGCCCGGTACGCAGCTTTTGCGCGAAGAGAGCGCGAACGTGCCGCAGAAATTTTTATCCCTTCGCGCCGCGCAAATTACCGACATGTGCACGCGAATCTCTCATTTACAGATTTTTTTTTTTTCACGCTTCACGTGTATTAATCTCGAACGTTTTATTTTATTTCGATAAAATCGACGCGCGCGTATACTCGATCTCTCGATTTAGCTTCGCTCGGTTAATATTTTTATTCGTTAATATTTTTTATTGTTAATATTTTCACAGACAGCCACAACAATTACGCGTCGATTGTTTAAAAAATAACGACGAGGAGACATAACAAGTGGACATTTTATCTCTCGTACATTTCACCTCGAGTTTAACACGTCAGTTCGATTCTTTCTTTTTTTAACCGCCTCTACAACTACAGACGCAATTCTTTTGAACGAACGCGAGAGCGGCGCGCAGTCGCGCGTGCGGCTGCGAATCAGGACGATAAGTGCTAAATGGAACACGGCGGCTATTGTCGAATGGAAAACGCGGAACGGGGGAAAAAAAAAAAAAAAAAAGAAAAAAAAAGTCGGTTTCGTTGTCAGGATATCCCGCGTGCGCGAAACAGCCGCTTCCGCGTGCGAGAGAGAATTGTTACGCGGGCGTGAAAAGGTTAAAGAGCGAGCGACAGGCGAGCGTGGGATTCGCGCGCTATCGCCGCGGCCGGAAAAACGGGGTGGTAGTGCCGTTTGCGTCGAGTCAGCGTCATAAATTCTACGAACATCCAATCTGCTTTTCTTGAGTGCTCCGCGCCCGTTTGCTCGTGCAAGCAGCAGGCGTTTTCGCTCTCTTCGCAACACGCGCGCGCCCGCACGCTCGTAATGCATCGCTTGATGGCTTAAAAGCGCGTAAACGGATTGGTCCGCGCGTTAACGAAGTGTTAACGATAAATGATGGCGCGACGAGAAACGTCTTTCTCTGGTCGGAGACGTAGATTTTGCGCCTGTGGCGTCGTCTCTTCTTGTCTATGCGACGACCGGATTTCGAGGGGAGTTATGAATATTTTGCGTTACTTGTATGGCATCGTGGCGCGCGTTCGCTTTGGATCGGAGAGAATCCGGGTTAGTTTTTGCCGTTTTCGACCGGACGAACATGCGAACTCGCGCGGTGTGCTATATATTTTCGCGTATTTATCTCCGCGAAGAGCGTAACTGGGTCCCCTCGGATCGTGCATTAATCAGAGATGAATGGAAACGATATGCTATATGCGGACAATATATATATAATATATATATATACGTATATATGATGTTCGAGCAAATACTTAATAAATTGAGCCGAATTGCGTAGCACGAATTACGGTAAATTATTCAATGAATTTAATTTGTCGAGTAATTTTGCGAGTGAAATTGCGGTAACATATCGGATAATAATTTATAAAGTGGAGAGAGTGCGAGGGCAGATGATTTTTTTTTTTTTATTCTAACATTATAAACATTCTGTGTGTTGTTTGTTAACAAACACGAGTGTTTATGTATACGTGTGTTTATTTAATAAACAAACATCCTGAGAGAATACGGTTATTGAAGCAAACACACACGTTGCGTACTTCTCATCTTAACGGTGTGGCGCACTCCGAATCGATGTTGTAAATGCGAGAGGGAAAGAGAGAGAGAGAAAGAGAGAGAGAGAGAGAGAGAGAGAGAGAGAGAGAGAGAGAGAGAGTGATAGGTCTCCCGTGATTACACGTGTCAAATATCAGTATTAATTTAGCAGAAAGTGACCAGCGAGTGCCAATTATGCACATCGAATACATACACAGAAGGAGAACATAATCGATTTCACAGTGTCGGGCAAAATACAGGGTAAATGATTGAGAATGCGTGTCACAGGCAATTGACAGAATTCCGCGACGTATGAGAGCAAACAAATGGCGGTGGGAATTAATAACGATTGAAGTGGATTGCGCGAATTGATGGAGAGAGTCCGTGGCTCTCGATCGCTACAATAGAAACGCAAGAGATAGAAAATATTACATACATCGGTTTGCATTCGCAAATAACAATATACAAACCGGATCTTTTTTTAATGTATTCTGTAAAATGTTTAACAAAACTAAATGTTTCTACATAGTTTTAAATATGTTTAACAAATTGTTTCTATATTTTTAAATGTTATATTCAGAAAGAGAGAGAGAGAAAGAGAATGAATGAATGAATAAATGAATGAATGTTGTTTGTAAAGCGCTCTGGAATAATATCCTCTGAAGCGCTAAGTAACAATATAGATAAAAAAGATACAATCAGAAAGAATAATCAGAAAGAATAATCAAAAAAAAAAATTAAAGAAAAATGATAAAGATAAATATTAAAGAAAGAAATAATAAAAGTAATAATAAAAGAAAAAAAACACAAATAACAAATGATAATAACGAGAAAATGACAGTAATAATAACAAAACTGAAAAATTACAGCAATAGAAATAAAATAAAAATAGAGAGAGAGAGAGAGAGAGAGAGAGAGAAAAAAAACAAAAGACAACTGCTTGAATAATCAATCAAATGTTATAATTGAAAATGGGAGACAAATAATCCGTCCTGACATTTTTATCGCGAAGAGTGTTTTTTTTTACACATTTTCTTTATTACTTTGTTTATTTATCGGACAAGCTTTTACGCTTGCGATGTAAACAGTGATATACGCAAGTAAACAGAAGAAGAGAAGAAGAAGAAGAAGAAGAAGATAAGTTTAACGGTTGTACGATGCTTTTATACGTAACTTCGGCTGCGGCAGTAGTAAAAGCCTGCTTCGAGTCAGCCGCGCAAGTTCAACTTCGTGAGAGCTAACTCATCTTCTTATAGCACGCTGTTCGCGAAAAGAAGCCGATTGCGTTACTAAAAAACAAAAAAACCCGATTCGCACTATTACATTCCGCGGGAGATGCGGCAATAAAAGATAATTTGCGATCTTCGCCGATAAACAAGTAATAAAGGAAAACGTAATCGCGAAAACAGTGTTAGAGAGCGATCACACACACACACACACACGACGATTTTACAAATCTGTTTATTTATCGCGTTTAAAAGTCGCTAGTGGAACTTTTTATGCAGTTAGAAGCGGAATGATGGTTTAATGGAACAGTATCGAGAGAGAGAGAGAGAGAGAGAGAGAGAGAGAGAGAGAGAGAGAGAGTTATAGCGATAGACTAACTTCGTATACGAGCTAGCTAGTTGTTTTATTCACTCTCTCTCTCTCTCTTTCCGTCTCTTTCTCTCTCGGTTTTACATCCCTCGAATATCCCGAGCTTTCCGAGAAAAAAAAAAAATGACCGCGTCGAGATGCGGACGATACTCTCTATACTACACGTCCGACCAAATATTGTTATAATTTATAACGCGCTTCTAACTCGCGGATACACACACGACTCCGGCAAGAGCCTAACTGAATTCGCTTTAACGATCCTCACCGGAGGGGGAGGAGCGGAGTGAGAATCATCAACTCACGGTGTGACAGGAAAACGATTCGTTTGAGAAGTTAACACTCTCTATAAACAACCGCGAGGCGTGAAATCGCCTCGTGTGATTTTCCAGTCGTATGAGTCGCGGCGGCGTTTCCCGGCTGGCTTTCGCTATCGGAAACCATCTCTTCCCGTATCCGATGGCCGTTGTTTCAACAATTTGTGGCTACGTAACCGTGTAGTTACGATCACGACCGGAGCGAGAGAAATATTATACACACAGCGACGACAAAGTTAGCAGACAACGTCACGGCTGACGTGGCTTGACGATCGAAGTTCGACGCGACGAGAGGAGAGTTGTCTCTCTCTCTCTCTCTCTCTCTGTGATCATTGAAGAACGTGAAAGAAATAAATCGGACGGTTCGCGCGGACTTTAAACGACGCGTCGCGTTGCTCGTAAAAAAACTTCACCTTTCACGTTTCTCCGCAGCGCGTCGGCGATGCGTTTTGATCCTTTTATACTTTTGTAAGAGATTCTCCGCGATGTGTGTCTTTGCGACTCGCTTCGGGATATCGCACGAGCGATGATAAAAAAAAAAAAAAAAAAAAAAAGTGAGAAGAAAGAATATATTTACATCGCGTGAGAATAGTCACACGCAGAGTTTATAGACGATATTTCTCTTCGCGCGAGTTCTACGTATGTATATTTTCCTCGAATCGTGCGCTTTTCGTGCGAAGCATTGTTATCTGATATAGTTTTATATTTCGCGTATACGCAAATCATCGTATCATTTATTACGAGACGCATATCACAATTCACCAAGAGAATATATTTCGGAGCTGCCGCTCTCACCGCCGCCGTATATATCGGCGTAAAATTTAACATTGCGGCGGACATCTTTCATCTCCCGAAGGAAAATAGAAACTCAAAGCAAACCGGGGGGGGGGAAGGGGGGGGAGAAACACGCCGATTCGATTTGGACTTTCCCAAAGGTGTCGTGTTCCGGAGGAAGTTTCGCCGATAAATAATAGGACCGTTTCTCTTTCTCTCTCTCTCTCTCTCTCTCTCTCTCTCTCTCTCTCTCTCTCTCTTCTCGCTTGTGTGTTCACGCATTGTCGTATGTACACATTCGCGCAAGTAACTTTGGCTATTTGGTCGGGACGCGTACGTGTCAGCGGGGACTGAATCGGCGAAGTCTGACGGCCGTAACGCGCGCGTTACGGGACATCAAATTCTGAGAGTAAACACGACGGCGCTTCACCTACCCCGCACAACAAACTTCCTTAAATTTTGTCTCTTTTGTTACTTTATTTCGATTAATGTGTTTCTTCGCTACGTTTTTTTATTTAATTTTTTTTTTTTTTTTCATCTCTTCGCATTTTAACACTTTGAGAGTGGCTGGCGTCACACTCATATCTCTCTCCGGTGACGGTTTTTATTTAGTCAAACAAGGTTTTATTTACTCGACTTTTGGACCTCGCAGGAATCACACTCGAAATGCGCCGAGCAGCACTCAAAATATTAAAGAAAAATATATAAACTCACAGAAAGTCGACACACGTTGAATCACTCGAACCTGTATGTGTATATCGTCCCGCTTGTACATACATACATACATAATAGTTGCAGCTCGTTTGCAGTCGTATATCACGTGATTAATTCATATTCCGATAATAAATATACTGCGCTGGTAATTACATTTATGCGTTGCATAAATTTATGACGACGAAGAACGCAATTACGAGAAGCGCAATTTATTTGCATGTCAGGTATATAGCGAATTTTCTATGAAGTTCGTATTAGCATAGCGGGCTAATTATGCAAATTGTTGCTTTTTCTTTTCGCGTATCGTACTATTCGTCCGTACTGTGCGCGCGCATTGACAAATGAGAAATTTATTGAAAGATTTTTTCTACACACACACACACACACACACACATACATATATATATATACAGAATATACGCGTGTCGAGTTTGTGGCAAAGCCGCGATTAAAATTCGCGGTTATATTTCAGCGTTTTTTTTTACAGAAACGCAAATAAGTAGTGAAGTAGAGAATCGATAAATCTTTTTTTTTTTTTTTTTTTTGGAATAAGTGTGGCTTGCGAAAACACGATTCAACTTTTTTATTACGTTAAACCCGTTGCCGCCACATGCGTCAACTCATTGCGGCGACCACCGGTGTGGGGGGGGGGGGGAGGGCATTATCCTCATTTCCCAAATGAACGCAAAACGCAATTCGAAATAGATTCGTTCGAGGCGTGTTTGAGCGCGTGTGACAGCTCGCATTTCGAGCAACGAGCGTTATTGTTGAGCGAGTCCCCGTTGAGCGTCCCGCGGGGATTGATGATCAATCCCCGCGTCAATGTTTGATCAATTTTCAAGTGTTGCACACGTGGCGCGCGCTACTACTGCTACTATTTTGCATTTCCGCCCGCATTACGCGAGCGTCATCAACTTTTCCCCCCCCAAATTCATCATTTACATTGAATTTATACGCTCGCCCGTAGAAGAAGATTCGCGCGCCGCGCGCAACTAAAAAACATCCGGTTGTATTTGTTCCAACAACAAACAAATCGGATTATCGGCAAGAAAAATACACGGACTCTTCATCTCGAACAATTATATCTCTCCGGTAAGAAAAATAACAAGTAGCGTTTTTTTTTTTTTTTTTTTTTTTTGTTTCATCCGTTGAAAATCTCGGAATAGAATCACCGTCAATTCCGTCTCATTAAATCCGCTGTGGCGTCGAAATTGCGCGGATTATTCGAGCGGATTTATTAATCGGCCGTTGTGTCGCATCGAAGAGGTCGGCTCTGCACCCCCGTTATATTACCATCGCCTCTGCCTCTCTGCGAGCGGGAACAAAAGCGTATCTTTAATCGAAACCGGATACTTCGCGACGATTATCGCTAACGTCGTATAATTTGTCGCGACAATGTTATTCGCTCCTCCTTTCCGTTCTTCTTATCTACGACCCGTCGTCGTCGTCGTCGTTGTCGTCGCATCGAGAGCTACGCGAGGGACGAACAAGAGAAGGGTGAAATAACTCGGACGGTTTTTTCCCCGTCGCCGCGCGTTCAACGCCATTTCTTGTCGTCGCGACTTCCGTTATACCCTTCCTCTTGTAACGCAGGAAGAACCCAGGCATAAATAAGCTCGGCGGAAATTAATGCGTACGAACGGTTGTTTTTGTTTTTTTTTTTTTTTTTTTTTCCATCTTTCTCCATCGGGAACGGAGGTTGTTGTCGAGCATGTTAAAACTTTTTCGTATAGAGAGGCTCGCTTGAAAAAGTCCGCACGAGAAAGAGAACTCGACGTGAGGGGAGGGTTCGCATCCCCCCTGTGAGTCGCGTAACGATTGCACCCGAGATGACTCCGCGCCGTTCGTTTCCGTTCGCTCTATTTTCAGCTCAGTGATTGTCAAATCACTCGCCACGACCGCTGGTTTCTCAAAATAATTTCGATTTCTGATTTCTCGCGAACGTGCATGCGCACTGACAGTTGCAAATGATTCTGACGATAGAATACGGGAAATCAAGCAAAAATACCGATCATGACCGACATGATGATGAAAAAAATAAAAACTTCTGAAACTTCAGGTATCATCTAATCCTTTGGGAGTCCCAAGAGATTATCAAAAGATCCTCTTCCATAAATATTTTACTATAAAAGACGTATACGGCTACATAGTAGTTATGGTAATCTTCGTCGCAATTATTATACAATATCCTTACGTATTTAGAGACCCAGACAACTTTACTACTGCCAATCCAATAGTTACCCCTACCCACATTCAACCTGAATGATACCTGAAAAACTTCTGAAACTTCTTTTTTGTTAAATAAACAAATTCAATCATTTATTCCCATCGACCAACAGTGATCTTGCACGTTCTACATAGTCATCTCTTCGTTTGCTTGATGTTATTATTATTAAGTATGTACATTCTCAGTTGAAATAAATTCTTGCGAGCATAAATTATTTTCTAGAATTTATATTGCAGTAGGAAGGTAAATGTACCATCAAATTCTTTTAGCTCAGAAGAGAAATACGAGAGAGAGAGAGAGAGAGAGACGTTACGGAATCACTTGTTAAAATTAATGCAAGAGGAAATCTCCCTTTTTCGTCGACACACACACACACAATACACAGAAGGCGAACTTGATATCTTACTGTTTTTCATCGCATGTGCGAGACAGATTTCCGCTCTAAATTCTCCTTCTAAATAGCAATAGTCCTGTACTTGTTGATCCGACGAGTGCCAAGTGCGCGTTCTTCTCTTAAGCGAATTTTGAATGACACACTGTCTGTCTTTGACTATTCATCCGTCCAACCCGACAGTTAACGTGCGACTCAATTTCTGAGAGCGCGAGCATCAACTCGATTAAAACGACACGTGACATGTAAATTTGAAATTGCATCTCAATTCACGTATTCTAGTTTCGCTCTCGAAAAATGAATTTCGCAATTTCCTCTCGTGTAACGCTTTAAAAAAAAAAAAAAAAAAATATATATATATATACTGATAAAGCGGACAACGCGATTTGTCAAATTCGCGGATTTTCATTGTTGAAAACCCTGAAAATTCGAAAAATGCTTTTCTTCTCCATCGACGCGATATCTTTCTAACGGTTTTACGCCGTGACAGAGAGAAGGTCGTAAAACCGGCAAACTCGGAAATGTTTTTTTAAGCTTTCCACGAGATACGGGAGACTAACACGCGATTGCGAAAATTTTATGTAGCGAAGAAAAGACTTCTTTTTCAGTCCGCTTGGTAATACTGTGAAAGCTATAGGGGAAGGTGGGGCAAGACGGAGGTAGAGCCTCTGTATCACATGATTGAAACGCACCGATCACAATCGAGCATATACGTTGGATGTGTCGCCATTGTCGCTAACAGTGATAAGCGAGCCAGCGCGATATGTGACTGTGTGACAAAGTTACACGCAATTTGTCATTTTTGACGACTTTCTTATTATTTTCGAACGTTCTTTCACCTGTGACATTGGTATAAAAATATTTAATGCATATTTAAATGCATATATATATGTGATGCAAATCCAGCATCCTATATGGAGGAAAAAAATTATTTCGAATTATATATGTGTATACATATATATATATATATTTAAGCACATTCTCTCCACAACATCCTGCAAATGGCTCTTACAACCTAATTTATTTCCTAATTTATTTCAAGTATCAAATCAACTTATGGTGCTATGTAGAGCCTATGCAGGATGTTGTGCAGATAAATAATAAATCTTTATATGTTTCAAAACGATTCGACTTTTATTTCAAGTCCTTATCAATCGAATCTTATTTAAAATTATCATTAGAATGTGAAATAATGAAACAATCATAAAATCGAGTACCTCAAACAAGTCTTGTCTGAACAAACTGTGAGTCGATACTGATCGGTGAGTCGATACTTGAATTTTGAAAGAGAGCCAGAGGTGACTCCTCATATCGCCCAATTTATTTCATTCATTAGTCTAAAGACTCCTGAGCCCGAAGAAAATCTTCTTCTTGTTATTATTAATTTAAAAAATATTTAAGTTCTTTTGTTCGCATGTATGCTTCTAAGACAGCAGGCTAAAAGGTAAGAATATTTTATATTTTTTTAAACAGTGTTTAAGAAATTTGTTGATATGATTTTAGCGAGACAAGAAGGGACAAGATGGAGATAATAAAAATGCTCGTTACTCCATCTTGCACCACATAAACGCATAAAAAAAATCTAAGTTTACTATTGTTTCAGGATGGTAAGAAACTACAAACAAAAGAGACGGACTGGAGAAATTGGTTCGGGAAAAAAGGAAACAACGCGGTTACTGCTGTTTTAGAAAATAAGATGGGTTATATTATCGAAATGGGCTCATTGCTCGCGCGCGAATATATAGAAGACGATGATGATAAAGTTATAATACATGTGTGCCCCCGTTGTCAACCCACTAAATAATGGATTTTGTATCATTTGTTAATAGATACCTCATCTCGCCCACGAGGGAATGCTCCGTCTTACCCCACCCGTGGGGCAAGATGGGGGGAGAAAGAAACTTTCCTGAATTATTAATTTTGTAGTATAAAACATTTTAAAGAGATGGTTTATTTATAATATGGTTTATTTTTAATCGAAAAACTGATTACCAAAAAATAATTTAAGAAGCAAATGAAAATTCGTGTTTTATTCATCATTAAACCTTAACTATCCCGTTTTGTCCTATTTTTTTAATTTCCTTCTGGGATTTATTTTGGTTTTTGTCAATGCGAGCGCAGTAACAAAAAGCCAGCAGCGCGAAAACAAATCTAACAAGTAAACACAAAAAGCCGGGGGTTTGCAAAAAAGTTCAAATATTTCGCGTTAAAAACAAAAAAAAAAGTATCATTTTTAGACGCGATAATAAAATATTACGCGCCTTTTATCTACCGCGCGTTTATAGTATTCGCTTGTCATGTATAAACCACGTGTGTAATAGACGCGCTGCAAATTTCTGCATCGTCTCCGGATAATCGACCGAAATTTCAATTCTCATAAAAAACGAATCAGTTTTTCACGAAAACCGAAATTGTTGACACCCGTCATCGCGAACGCGCGCAATAATTTTTCCGATACGCACACGCTTAAAAAACCAGCAAAATCCGCACGATCGTCGCCGATTTCGCGAGTCGCGCTTGATACCGGAAATATCATTTATAACAATCCGTTTATCGATGAAATTGTATTGCAATAAGTACAATATCTAGCATAATCAATGGCGCATAATGCACAGTGATCGCGCAAATAATTGTAGAATACAAATTCGTAGAAATGAATAATGTATGGCGCACGAATGGAAAATTAATGTATGCTTCAAAATGGGCGTTGCGGCTTTGGGTTATTAATTGGATCAAAAATTGAATCTCAAAGCTAACGAAGAACAAGAGAAATACAGAAACTGATGATTGATTTAAAAAAAAGATCGCAATTTTTATCTAAACAATATACAACATGCAAATGTCTTGTCGTTTTGCACTTGTCGTGTGCGAACTAATTAAATAAAGACGGAAAAAATAAAAACAAAAAGAAGAACGGGGTAATTTAACGAAATAAATCTATAAACTGTCGCAATTTCGACATTCTATTGGAAATAAAAAATCTCACAGCTCTCTTCCTCTCGGCGTAAAGTCTAGAGAGGTGCACAATTTCTCTCGTGATGATAACAGTCGCGCATACTAAAACGCGAAGCAAAAAACACGAAGAAGAAATCGTTAGTTGGATACAACAGAGTACAATGGAGAAAGAGAGATAGAGAGAGAGAGAGAGAGAAAGCGTATGTGTGTGTGTGTGTGTGTGTGTGTGTGTGTTAATTTTCTACTTGTTGTTGACAGTCAAAATGTAAACAGTCTTTTGTCAAATTTAATTGAAAATTTGTTTGTTCGAAAGATATTGAGTTGAAATCATCAATTAATCGAGCCGAAATTTTACAACCGCGCGCGTCATCGTGAACACAGACTGGAAATGTTATTGAACGTTATTGCCCGAGCCCGCATATAGCGCGCGCGCGCGCACCGCAATTTTTTTTCTATCTCGTGGGAAAAGTGCTACCGCGAATACGATGAATACGAGATGCACGGATATTATCTTGCAAAACTATGCAAAACTTATCGCGGAAGTGGATTTACACCGGATATCCCATTTGTGTACACGCGGAAATTGGAAATAAAACTGCAGCGCTCGCAACACGCGCGATTGTGTATTCGTATTCACTGGACGACAGGTCGAGCAAGGTTTCGATTGCAAATAAACGAAAACAGTAACGGGGATAAAATAAAACGTAAAGTGCAGGGTTTTGTTGCGAATCCCCCCCCCCCCGTGTTTGTGATCATCGTTCCTCGATAGTAAAAAAAAAAAAAAAAAAAACTTTTTGTCTGCGGGAAATGGGCATTTTTATATTGTAATTTTTGAAAAACACATTATTCCAGATTTTGTATTCAGACTGTTGTCGAAATATTCGCAAACAATGAAATGTCATTCATTAATACAGTATACGCGAATGCGAATGTTTGCATCGCGATTGTTTTCCCATTTTCTATATGTGTTCAAATGTTATATCATATGCGCGCGCACACACACACACACTTTCTCTTTTTCTTGTCATTAAACATCATTAAATATCATTATTCGCAATTCCATTTGCTCGTATAAATGCTAATTAATTATGTCCGTATTTAAATAATTTCCAACTTCAAATTGTACAAAAAAAAAAAAAAAAGAAATCTAACAAGACGGGATGAAAGTTCCGCAAATTTGGATTTATTTTTATTTTACCGGGAAAACAGAATTGCGGCTCCGTGGTCATTTTGCGCTCACGTTTATCACAAAACGCCAAGTTCCGGCGTTTGCGCGCCCGGTGATCCAGTTATATCGCATGAATGTCCGCAAACCGCATAATTTTCTACGTTATGCCAGTTCCTCCCCTTCAGCGTACGCGTATAACATCAAAGTGCAACGATCGGGCGCAATTTGCTCTTTCCCGTACATCTGTCGAATTTCCGTAATTATGGATTAGGATAAACATTCGCGCGGCACATAAGCGCGTTCACGGGATAGGAAAAGTTGATAACCCGACTATTAACAAATGTTTATTTATGTAACAGAATTTCCTTGATATTTCTCAAGTTTGTTATTTGGTAAATCGGTAATACACATAAAGGTAAATCACATAAAGCAACAAAATAACGAATATATGTGACTTTGAAACGCGGAGTTTGTAATAATCCGCTTTGCGGTTATATTAATGTCGCAAAGAGATTATTAGAGTTATTTAGATTTCAGTTGAAACTCAAACTGTCAATAGCAAATATCAAATCGTGGTTGTTACAGTTGCAATTCCACAAGATATCGCAATCTGCCTCGAGCCAAAGTTTAATTCCGACGTCAGTCGTCTTGTCGGCAACAGACTTTCCGCGAAACATGTCCGTGCGGTATGATCCGTTGAAGAGAGATGGCAAACTTTTCTTTTAAACAAAATACAAAAGAAATCTTTGCGAAACAAGGGGAGATCCATGTGATCCTTAAAACAAATAATAAAAAATTGTATTACTAAATTAGGTAAATTATTAACCGAAAAACATGCGAAGTTTATTTCATTGAAACGTCATTTATATTTTATTTTTTAATAAAATGTAAAAAAAAACGTTCGAGTGAATAACGGAGCGTACAGAGTAATATAATTTTGCGCGGGGAAAATAGAAATCCTCTGTTTAAGTTTTTTTTACTACGTTTGTGTAACATATTACACATGTGTGTGTGTGTGTGTGTGTGTGATGTAAAGTAAGATATTCAGAGAGGCAAGTTTAACTTTGACGTGTATAAATGTTAATGCTTTTGTTTTGTATGACAATGTTGTTAGGTTAAATGTTTACAGCGAGTGCTCCACTGCTGTATGTCACGATTAATAGCACCGGCCAATTTGTATTATCTGCCTATTGCTGGTGCGCACGGCGAATCCGTAAAAACTCTCGCCGTAATCCATTTAGCTCGGCCCGCCAGTTCCAGTCGTAAAAATTATCGGCGAAATTCCGAGAGATTTTGGAATACTCGGAATATTTTTGAAAAGCCGCACGTGTCACCGGCAAGTAATTATATATCTCCTATATCTGTATCGTTCGCACGTAATGTTGTTTTATGCTCTTCTTCTAATCTCATTGCAATAAATCCTGCGCGGATAACTTTTCGCAAATTGGAAACGAAGAAAAATGAACAGTTTTCATACACAAAACTATATATATAGTATATATAATTTTTATTATTACAGTCAACCATTCGATTATTTTTCGCACAAAAAACATATTTTTGTCTCTCTTGTAAATTCTTAAAAAAAAACATTATATTTATATTTAAAAAAATATATATTAATTGATTCAAAAAAATATATATATACAATATATATACAAGGTGACGAAAAAGTATCGAAACACTTAAATAACTCGGAAAATGTTTTATAAAAAAATGTTTCAGACAAAAGTTACAGATCTTAAAAAAATCTATTTACTGATCTTATCAGTTTGACTTTGGGTGGTATTAAAAAGGTCAAGGTTAAGGTCACATCAATTTGTTTAAGCAAGACACCTTATTTTTTGTTACAGAGTCTTATAGCTTAAATCAACACGGCTTTTCAAAACACTATAATAAAGTTTATTTTCATTAAGTACTTTTCATCTTATGAAAGTTTGAATTATTAGAGTATTACCAATATTAGCATTATCTATCTATTGGCGTTATCATTCATTTCGGATGTAGATTTATCCAAAAAAAAAACTATGTTAAATTACGTTCTTTGTCAATTCTCTGCACCACAAAATTTGTTTCGAGATCAAAATCACCTTTGTGGAAAAAGTACCGGCGTTACTCTAATATTCAAACTTCATAACTCAAAAAGTACTTAATAAAAATAAACTTCATTATCAGTGTTTTGGAAAGCTGTTGATTTAAGCTATAAGAATCTGTAATAAAAAAATAAGGTGTTCCATTTAAAAAAAATTGATGCGACTCAAAGTCAAACTCATGAGATCAACAAATAGATCTTTTTAAGCCCAATAACTTTTGTCTGAAATATTTTTTTATAAAACTTATATCTTCCTCTAGTTATTTAAGCGTTCCGGTACTTTTTCGTCACTTTGTATATATGTGTATATAAATTCGTCGATTCGAAGAATAATAGATTCAAAGAAATTTAGAGAAATAGCTCTTTTACTATTGAGTAAAATTGTCGGGAATACTCTTTCGACAATAGTCTCGCGGATATGTTATGGATTTGTCTCCTTCCAAGCAATCTCCGTAATTCTATCAGATATATCATAAGGAACCAACGCTATCGAATCCCAATAAGACACATTCTTGGCAGTCTGTTCCCCGGAAAATCGACATAGAGAGTGGTAAACGTTCTACCCCCGAAACGCCCGTTTCGCGCCTCGTAAACCAGATCTCGTTCCCAAAAAAGTTTTGTCGAAAAATAACGATGAAACGATGCGCGTATCCGTTTTTACGATAAAATCGTTTAATTAGAACATTTAGAAGGGGAGCGAATAGGTAGACGTAGTGTGTAACTATCTTCCACGGGGTAATAACGGAAGAGCTTGCGAACGAGCCGGCTTATATTATATGTACATATATACATACATAATACGCGGAAAAGATAGAATTTCACGAGAGAAAGCAAGGAAGCTTCTATACACAGAGAGAGAAAGAGAGAGAGAGAGTTGATAATAACGATAACGATATTTCACCGCGTCCTTCGTGCGTCGCATTCGCGTTATATCCAGCACCAATCGACAAGCCACTACTGTCGTAATCGATAATCACGGATAGAAGATCTAATCAATTCGGTTGCGGCGCGCACTTTGAAATGGATATCATGCACAGAACCTGTGCGATCAATTTAAAAACTACCAACCAGGCAGGTGGCGACCCTGGAAAACCATTAAGGTAGAGACGTTTACAAGTACAAAATCGAAGCGCGGCGTTTTTTTCGATGAATGCATAGCCATTTACATATATCGAATTTGTCACGAGGCGAAGAGAGAGAAAGAGAGAGAGAGAGAGAGAGAGAGGAATCCGCTGTAATTGGCAGAATCACCGGCCACTTGGATGATTTCATTCAAATAAATGCGCGAGCCACTTTTGTGTTTTCACATCGATAAGAATTTATTGTCGCAGAGATGTGTTAAATAAATTGTGTTACAAAATAATTCGTTTATTTCTCTCGCTCTTTTTTTTTTTTTTTTTTTTTTTTTGATCCAAAAACACTGATTTTTCTTGTTCCGAAGAAGCGATTTGAAAATGAACCGAGATAACAAAACGAGAACGCGAGTCGCTAGGGATAACAAATGGAAATCTGTGCGATTTGATTCACCGTTAAATTTACATATCGCGGAAGTGGTCGTTTAATATTGCAGAGACGCTTGCCGAGAAAGTTCGGAAAACTTGGTCGGAGAAACTGTGCAACGAGACGCGCACATATCAAACCGTTCGCTAATCGCGAATCTTCGCCGCCGGGTGTATTACGTTCGATATGTCTACTGAATTATAGCGTTTTGTCTTGGTTTGTATCAATCTTCGAACTATACGGTGTTCCTTTGTGCGGAATAACAGTGGCGTCGATACAGAAACCTCGGGCGACGAAGATCAACGGCAGTTTGCGCACAAGTTTTCGAGATAATGCGCCATCCAATCCAACAAGGTATCATCTGACAATGACATATCATTTGATATTAATATCGCGTGAAATTTTCTTTTGTTACGAGAGAGTTTCTCTCGTAAGTTCGTATGATGTAAGTTTCGTATATATATATATACGAGAAGTCTCTCCCGCGCGGTTACGACTTGCGTCGCGCGGAAGTACACGAACAGAAACTTCTGGTCTCTCTCTCTCTCTCTTCCCGCAGTTCTTTATGGTTTAACACCGCCGTACGCGATATCTGTAATTTAATATCTTGAGTGCGACTGCGGATATTAATGGCCGGTGCGCGATAAAATATTATACCAAGATAGACGTGCGACGTGTTAAACATATATTTTTAACAATATTAACTTTATTGGAAAGGTATAAAATTATTCAAAAGAAAAAAAACAAAACTGTCTGAGTGTGCTATATATAGACAGTTTAATAATAACGTGTACGTGGGGATCCCCGGGAGCTAAAACAAATGATATTTCTAAAAACAGACACAAGTTGGTTCGCTTTTTTCGCGCTGCGTGCGTTGAAGGAATAAGGAGACAAGGAGGCAAAGCGAAAGACGGTCGTTCTTGCGGAAGTAAAATTTTCCATTGTGTTTCGCTCGAATTCCATTTCGAGAGAAATGCAAAAAAAAAGAAAAAGAAAAAAGAGGAATCGGACTTGAATTGGCGCAATTAGATACGTACTCGGCAGTAAATCCACGAGTGTCGATAGAAGGCTTGAGTGAGAGAGAGCGCGCGACGCTTTTCCTTTCGGAAGAAGGAAAAACGCTCGTGTGCGTGACTTTCTGGAGGAATTTCTTGAGGAGCTGCGCTCCACCGTGTCCTTCTCCCGTCGCGACTGGGGGGATCCGATAGATCACTTGATCGGGAAACACCAAGATGGATCACACTCGGGTGAAAACTTCACGATTCGACTTCCCTATTCACCTTTTCGACGACGGGGGAGAGCGACAAGACTGCCTTCTCTTCTCGTTCCTTTAATAACCTCCGCGCGGAGAATGCATGTACTATCGTCACTCAATCTCGTTCTCCTTCTATTTCTTCTTTTCTGTTCGGGACAAAGAATTTTTCACGCCGCGGGGTAATAAATCGCGAACCGCGCCGTCGTCTTCGAACGTAAAGTGCGGGCGACAAAAAAAAAAAAAAAAAGAAAAAAAAATTAAAGTAAGAAATGAAGATTCTATTACATAAAGAACTTTTAAGATGCACTGTGTTCATCCAATCTTCCGCGAATATTACATCCCGAACGGGACGAAGCGCGATGCAAATTTCTACAAAACTTTGCCGTAGAATCTCGCGTCGAATTATTCAGTCAGTTTTTAACCGACGTTTTAGCTGCGCGAGTAATTTTTTCTTTTTTTATTTTTGATTTTCTTAAAAACTTGTTTGGTTTTTTGAATGGCTCATTTTGCCAAGACAAAAAAAATCTTTCACAGATTTTCAACAAATTTCAACGTTAAAGAAATTGACCGCGACAAATTGAAAAGTTTCTCTATATAATTTTCAATTTAAAATAAATATCAGCGTCTCTTTTTACGTTACGATTCTTTTTGCGCGAATGAAAAGAAACCCCCGGATGAAAAGAAACACTCTTAAACTGCCGTTGAATATTTAAGAAAAAATTATTATTATTATTATTATTATTATTATTATTATCACGATGGAATAAATATGTGCGATCGCGTTATTGACACGGCCTCGGCCGTGTTGTCCGTAACGTAGGAAAATTAATGACGACGTCTCTCCCAATAGAATAGCCGACGGAGCGCGTCGTAGCGTCGCGATGCTGCGGACGAGAGAAACGAGAGAGAGAGAGGAGCGTCGCGACGACGCGGAGGCTGACGACGCACTGACTGCCCGCCTGGTTGCTCCCGACAGTAGTCGCGCTGACTGAGAGAGAAAGAGAGTACAAGAGAGAGAGAGAGAAGAAGGGAGAGAGAAGGGGAGAAGGGTGAAACCAAAGGGGATGAAAGAGGGAGAGAGAGAGAGAGAGAGAGAGATAGAGTGAGTGAGCGAGAGAGAAAGAGAGAGGATGCAGTCTCTCTCTCGATCTCCTAACTGCACACACCGACACATTCTCGCTCTGTGCCAAAATCCATCCACCCACGCGCTTGCTCTCCTCTCATGGACACCCCCCACGACGACCAACCCTCGTCGTTCTCGCTTGATCGAGAATCGCGCGTGTCGAAGATCGCGCGAGAGAGTGCGACACACTTTCGAGAACGACGACGACGACGACGACGACAAACGCGCGAACAACAAAGCCCGATCTCTCTCTCCCGTCTCTCGATTTAGAGGATACGGGAATACACCCCTCGGAAAATAGGGGCTCGTTAAAAATTCCATTTGTCTATGGGCGAGAGGGCGCACGCATATAAAATATATAGGAGAAGCGGCGTTAAATATGTAGCATATTTCCGTACTGTCTCTTGTAAAGCATCACGCGCGGGGAGATAACGAAGTCTCTCTCTCCCTAACGAGGTCGCACTTTATTATACGATGAGCACTTTATATCTTGATGAAGAGTACGTAACTTTTAAAAAAGTATACGCTATGATTGAAATAATATGATTTCTCCGCTTTTTTTTTTTTTTTTGCCGAGCTCGTATGCATATTTGAACCGCGCGGTATATTTTTTTTTATTAAGCCCGAACGCGAGTTTGTTTTATAAAGTTTGTGCGTGTGTTTTTCGCACATTCGGACGTCTCAGAGTCGAATGACTCGTTCAACGTCGCTAAACTTAAAAAAATGAAACTTAAAAAAAATGGAAATCAACATAAGACAATGAAAGATGCGTTCGCAACTGAAGAACGCGGCCGAATGTGATTTTTGTTTGTTCTATTGTTAACGAGCGCTGTACAAAAATCAAACTGTTTTTCGCTGCACTTCACATAATAAAAATACGAATGTATGCTGTTTCGAATAGTTGCACGCGAGAGCTCGCGTGTTTATTTAAAAACGTACAATGCACAAAGAGAGGAAGGATACGTATAACGCGTGTATTTTTATTTTTATTTTTTTTAAACTTAACAGGTAAGTATAATGTTTTAAACTAAAATTTAAACAAAATAACAATAAATAATGTTTTAAACTACAAAATATTTATTTTTAACGTTTGTTTTTAGTGTTTCCGTAATTAAATAAGAGATGTCATTAGACGTACAAAGATGTTTTTTTCGGATTTGAACCGCGTTAGTGTCATTTTTATACCGACGTTTCGTGAACATTGCAGCTCACTTCATCTGAGTTTAAAGAGCAGCCTGATAATGAGATGCTCTTGGTCAGGTGTCCCTTTTTATCATTAGCGTCGAATATCAGATGTCATTAGAGTTGCAACTTTGCGAAATCAATTGATTGAGAGCTTGCATCGTCGCTTGTATCTCGCCTCGAGAATTTGCACTTTCTCGAATCACTTCGGAAGGATTTTCCGATAAAAATTTCGTCGTTATATTAAATTATTGCGACAATCAACGAGACTTGGAAAACAATCGTAAATCGCGTAACAGCTGATATTTGACAACTATACGCGTCCGCAACAAGTTTATATATTGTTTACAGGTGCTGCCACAATGGCGAACAATAACACTCGTTAATAATCGTTCCAGCACCTACTTCCCCTTACCAGAAAACGTGATTTATTTCTGACCACTTTATATATATGCACCTGCACGGACTGTTTTAAATTTCGCTTTAATATATCGCGCTGTTCCAAAAGTTGTTATATAGCACGAAGAAGAGAAATTTTTTACGGTACGACCGGTAGTAACGCGACATAAAAGAACATACGAGTGTGCGTGCGTGCGTGTGTGTGTTACATGACGCTCTTGCTGTGGTTTATATAGAATAAATAATAAATATTCTTTTTCCTCCTTCAAATGACTGTGCTACATTCATGTAATTAATGTATGCAGCAACATACATTAATAATAATAACATAATGCATTAATGTAATAATTATGCTAAAAAAACATGAAATACACGTGTGTAAATTTAGTAATACGCTAATTTTCTTTATGCGTCGCGAATTACACCTGCTATACAATCGTCTTTAAAAATTATTCATTGACGAAAGTGCGCGCAAAGAGAGACTGACTCCATCATCCTTATTGGTTCCGCTATTTTACACAGTGTTCCGTGCATGGCGAATCGAACCGTGATCCATTTCGATAATGAATGAACGCCGCAAAAAGAGAGAGAGAGAGAGAGAGAGAGAGAGAGAGAGAGAGAGAGAGAGACAGAGAAAGAGATGTGAGAGTATTTACTCACAGCCGTATCACGTAATTAACTGTATTTAGAAAAGGAATTGCCGTGCGAGAAGCGGGAATTGCTAGCGCACGGCCAATTAAGAGAACCCGAGTATATACACCTTCGCGGTAAGAGAGCCGCATTCAGTGACGGAAGAGGCGCCGATGCCAAGTTCCCAGTCGTTCGTCCCGAAAAGTAATCCCGCGCTTTGTTCGCGACCGATCTTAGCCTTAGTTCGTTTGGGCACCCAAGGGCTAACCCAATTCCGGTGTCACATTCTGGCAGGCGGTTGTGTAGGTAGGTGGGTGTCGTTTCCTTTCCGAATCTTCGTCGTCGTTTGTTCGACAAGGCCAACGTGGTGGCAGAAGCGGAAAAATTTAAGCGGGCGAAGAAAGCGGGTCAAATTGCTGCGCGCGACGGGAAAAAAAATCTCAACAGAGAGAAACGTGATGATTTTGTAGGATACCCGAGTCGAAAATTTAGCGTCTACATTGGACCACAATTTTTGAAAAAAGGAAATTTCGGACGTACAGCAGCGTCAAAGTAGCATCTACTTTTTTTCTTACTCCTAATTTGAGCCTACCAGAGCCTATTTTGAGCCTATCAGAACCTGCAACGCGCAGTCTGATTTGAGAATTGAACCCTACTTTAAAACTTTAGCGGGAAAAAAGAAAATTTCGGACGTATAGCAGCGTCAAAGTAGGATCTACTTTCTCTCTTACTCCTACATAAAAAAAAGAGGAATTGAGGTTCAATGTAGACGCTAAATTTCGACTCGGGATAGCGCGTCGTTCACAGCCACGTCGGTCGTTAAGTTCCCGAACATATTGTATGTATAGAATATATGTTATATATGTATAAGCGAAGTATACTCGCAGACAAGAGAGAGAGCGTACAAGCAAAAGTCCGTCCGCGTAGCAGTTTCGGCGCGCGCGCGCGTAACACGTGTTACAATTTATACAGGTGTTCGTTCGGCTTTAACCCTAATCGGATTGCTCACTGTGTATACGTAGTTTACTTAAAACTACGAAGTTTACTTAAAACTGCAGTCGAGTCTCGAGTTAAAAGAGAACATCGAAGGTACGCCTCGGGAGTTGGCGAGAGACTTAAGAATCCCGCGCGTACAAGTAACCGAAACTTCGCGCGCGTCTAATGACGTTACGCGGCACACGCGACTTGCCACGCGAATTAACTTCGTTTCTCACATCATTGTGTTGCACGCGCGCGCGCGCCGATCTTGCGCGTGCAAGCGCACACAGAGCGTAAGAGTTTCGCGCGCGAAACTGAACTTTTGTAATAAGTGGGCAAATATTGAAGCAAGAATACACGCACCTTCAAGTTTCCAGACGTGGAATGGCCCTAAACGCGGAAGAAATATCGCGGAGAGAAGCGAGCAGAACGAGAGAGAGTTCGTCATAGTTCAGTCGTGCGTTTGAGCGTGTTCCGCACGCGGTGTTTTTTCGCACGCACGTGAAGTTGGCGCGAATTTTGCAGAGCGATCTCTAATGAGAGGAGGCGTCGGTTAAATTGAGAGAAATTCCCGACGTTCTTCGACGCGCGCGCGCGCGCTCTTGGAGAATACTTCAACGAATTCTCTTGAGCGAGAAAATAATTTTCTCGCCCGATATATTTTCGTATAAAACAAAAAAAAAAAAAAAAGCTACATACGAATTCGATAAGTCGCGGCTAAGGAAATTTCATAGTTCTCAGAATTACCGTTACCGCGCTGTTTTCCCGAGTCGAAATTTAGCGTTTACATTGAACCTCAATTTGTGAAAAAAGGAAATTTCGGACGTACAGCAGCGTCAAAGTAGCATCTACTTTTTTTCTTACTCCTACTTTGAGCCTATCAGAGCCTGAAATGCGCAGTCTGATCAGAGAATTGAACCCTATCCTTTAAAACTTTAGCAGGAAAAAAGGAAATTTCGAACGTGTAGCAGCGCCAAAGTAGGATCTACTTTCTCTCTTACTCCTACATAAAAAAAGAAAAATTGAGGTTCAATGTAGACGCTAAATTTCGACTCGGGAAGCGACTGTGGTGTCGCATCGCTGTTGTCGTTGGCAAAAGTTTCGTCCTTTGGAAGAACAAATGTCAAGCGCCGACTCGCATTGTCTAAGCTATCTACGCGTTGTTTCGGATACTTATCAATTGATACCTCGTACATTAGCCGAAACAAGAAAACAACAAATAGAGAAAGAAGAAAAACATAAACAAACGGAAACACACTAAGAAGAATAACGCAACGGATTCCCGAATCGAAATTTAGCGTCTACATTGAACCTCAATTTTTGAAAAAAGGAAATTTCGGACGTACAGCAGCGTCAAAGTAGGATCTACTTTCTCTCTTACTCCTACATAAAAAAAAGAAGAATTGAGGCGCTTCAATGTAGACGCTAAATGTCGACTCGGGTTATCCAATACGGAAAAGAGATTTCGCATCCTCAAACAATTTTTCGCAACCAAAAAAAAAATCAGTAAACAATAAAACCGAAACTACGCTCCTGAGATCCCCGTTCTTCGTCGGGGATTACCCGGCCAACGTGGCCGGGGCTTTAAAGCGTAAAGCCAGTGTTATTCGTCTCGTCTACTTGCGAGAATTGTCTGGCGAAGTCGAAGTTCTTCGGAAACGACGACGAAGCCAGTTGGGACGACGAAGCTTGCGCGAGAAGCGTAACATTTATTACAGAGAATCGAGAGTCTCGGAGCAGCAGACCCCCCCGATGCCAACCAACACATTTGAAACGAGATTCTGCAATATCGTGACATTTCTATAAGGACTTTTTCTGTGAAGTCTGGAAGAGCACTTTATACTCTCGTTCTTTTTTTTTTCTTTTTTTTTTTTTTCTTTTTTACATTCCCCTTCTGTAAATATCCGCGATATTATCAGTGCCTCTTGTCGGTAATAAACTTCCGCGCACGTGAGATGATCACAGCTGAGAAGATGAGTTTAATCTCTCTCCGCGCGCGCGCGCGCGCGGAGAGCGACGCATTATCGTTCGACGGTGCGGAATTTATTACACGTTTTCTTGCGAAAGGTTTTTATTCGTTCCAATTAAAATAATGTGTGCGCGCGAGAGATTCGGTTCCGTTTTAATATCACATATAGCATTTTCCACGGATTCATCAGCGCAAAAAAAAAAAAAAAAATACTTAATCAGAAGTATATTCGAAATCACAATGGGAGGATATTTCGACAAAAAAAAATAAATTACAAAATCAAATATTACGATCTGAATATCGCGTCACAATTGTGCCAACTAGAAATTAACGAACACGAAAAATGTAGACAAATTTTTTCCGCGTAAAATTGAACAACATTTGTTCGCGCGCGACGCTTAATCATTTTTCCATTTCCGATGTAAGGTAATATTCTCTTAATTTTTTTCTACATCAAGCAAAATAAACTCGTGTAAAACTCTTTGTGCCCGGCGCACCGCTAACTTTCCGTTCGACGGAACAGCAATTTTGCGAACCGGATTGTTTTCGAAACGTGACTTCTTTTGTAAACCAGGAGCGAATATAAATCTGTGGTCGCCGGTGCATTAACATCCCTCCGGATTGCATGCACGCCGGGCAAAAATAAATCTGCGGCCAAGCAGTGCATTAACGTCTCTATATATATAAAATACGTTCCTATAAACTACGGGTCTACGGAGAGAGAATGCGGGTCGGATGGAGGAAGTTCAGGTCGTACGATCGACGTCGCACACGCCGGGGAAAACCCTAAGGCGAAAACTGATTTTCGTCCCGTTAAATGAAACGTTATTCCCCTCCCGGACTTATATTCGTCGCCGTCGCGAGCGACCGATCGCGTTCTACCGTACCTGAGTCAGCGATTACGCGCCTAATTTAGTGGAAACTCAAATGTTGCAAAACATTTTTCGATGCACGAACGCTTCAAAACTTCTCCCCTTCACGCGATATATATTACGGATATAAACTCGCATAATACACGTTACGTGATTTACTCTTTTGACTTATCGTCGCTGTGTTCCTAAGTTTACAATGTAAATGTTTTTTTTTCTTGACAATCTCGAATCTGTTTGTAACCCGAGTCGAAATTTAGCGTCTACATTGAACCTCAATTTTTCTTTTTTTTATGTAAGAGTAAGAAAGAAAGTAGATCCTACTTCGACGCTGCTGTACGTCCGAAATTTTCTTTTTTCCTGCTAAAGTTTTAAAGCAAGGTTCAATTCTCAGATCAGGCTGCGCATTGCAGGCTCTGATAGGCTCAAAATAGGCTCTGATAGACTCAAAGTAGGAGTAAGAAAAAAAGTAGATGCTTTGACGCTGCTATACGTCCGAAATTTCCTTTTTTTCAAAAATTGAGGTTCAATGTAGACGCTAAATTTCGATTCGGGAATCCGTTGCGTTATTCTTCTTAGTGTGTTTCCGTTTGTTTATGTTTTTCTTCTTTCTCTATTTGTTGTTTTCTTGTTTCGGCTAATGTACGAGGTATCAATTGATAAGTATCCGAAACAACGCGTAGATAGCTTAGACAATGCGAGTCGGCGCTTGACATTTGTTCTTCTAAAGGACGAAACTTTTGCCAACGACAACAGCGATGCGACACAGTCGCTTCCCGAGTCGAAATTTAGCGTCTACATTGAACCTCAATTTTTCTTTTTTTATGTAGGAGTAAGAGAGAAAGTAGATCCTACTTTGGCGCTGCTACACGTTCGAAATTTCCTTTTTTCCTGCTAAAGTTTTAAAGGATAGGGTTCAATTCTCTGATCAGACTGCGCGTTGCAGGCTCTGATAGACTCAAAATAGGAGTAAGAAAAAAAATAGATGCTACTTTGACGCTGCTACACTGAGAAAAAAAAGTTGTTGAAGTAACAAAATAGTATTTGATTCAACTATATGCAGCGGTCACGGGCTGTCAATGAAATATTGATTAATGTAAGAAGATATCATGTTTCAATAGATATAATAATTAGGTTACACCGAAAGACAATTTAGTTGTTTTAACAAAATTATAATTTGCTTAAATACAGGTAACTTTAAATGTACAACACAATAGGACAAACACAATATTTTGTCTGCTTATAAAAATAAGCAGTTTGATTAGATAAAATACTTAGTACAAAGAAATTCAGATTATATTCAATTAAAGTAAATGAGAATTGTTTATTTCATCATTTTTAACAGTATCTTTTATTTGAAATTATCACAACTTATGTTTGACGAAACAATTAATGGTTTAGTGAATTAAATATGTTCATTACCACTATTGTTAATTCAACTTATACGAATTTGTTATCTTTATTACCATATGCTTGAATTAAAAAAAACAAGATATTTCAGATAACAAACTGAAAGTCAACTAAACGCATTTAGTTGAGTTAATAGTATTTTTTGTCAGTGTATATACTTACGAAATTTCCTTTTTTCAAAAATTGAGGTTCAATGTAGACGATAAATTTCGACTCGGGTTTTATCTCCACGCATCTCGTGGAGATTCGGATACTTGTCAATCGTCTCACGTCGTAAGTCTTGCGTGACCCAATTTTTTTTGTTTTCTTGTACACGATTCTTTAGCTCGACCGAACGCGAAGTCAGAGTTCACCCCTCCCGCTTTAACTTATTGCCTGCACGGAGTGCAACAACATGCGCTTGCGAGGTTTCGCAGAAGCCTTTACGGAATGGCAGTCTGCTTGTGACCGCGATATAATGAAAACCCAAAACTGTGGTCGCAGTGTTGATCGTCGTGTGTCGAGAAGAACGTCGAAAATTATGGCCGAGCGAAAAATGGCCGTGATTCAAGGCATGTGAAAAATAATTTTCGCGTCTTGCTTTTTGTCGCGAAATGCGAAAAAAAAATCATCGAAGCGCTCGTCTCTTTTAAACGAGTCTCTCGCAATCGAAACCCTCAGAAAGATTCGGAAATATTCTGTTTTTTAATAGCACCTCGTCGAGACAGAGAAGCTTTTTGTTTTGTGTTTCGGAATAAATTGGGAATTCAAAGCTCTTCATTTGTTGTGCTTTGTAATCTCTCTGCCGTAACGTTTTAACGTGTGTTCCGTTCGATTTCAAGCATTCTTTATTTTCTGCGAGCTGCATTCATCAAATATTAAAACCGATCCGTCGCTCAAAAAATACTTTTAATTTGTGTTTCCGAATGAAATAAAATCGAGACGAAATAAAATCGATAACGACAAATTTTTGCGCCGTATAATTTAAGAATAAAACCAAATTTTCTACACGCGCTTTCATTTCAATTTTTTCACATCGAAACAACTCCCCCCCCCCTCGTTATATAGTTCGTCGACCTTCAGTTTTCAAACGACCCCGATAGATTTTTTTTTACACGCCCGAAGCGCAACGACGTCGTGCGAGAGATGCACTTTTCTGAAACTTGCAGTGTTCCTTCTGATTGCCGCCTCGTCGAGAGCGTACGCGCTTCAGGAGTCAACCTCAACCGATTCGACGCCGGACGGTAACAATTGCTCGACCACCGACAGCTTCCTCATTCCTCGTCCGCCAAACGAGTCACGGAAAAACGAAATGGACACGATGGCGGCGGACGTGCTCGCAGACACGGGAAACAAGTTGAACGTGTCGCGTCCGCGAACATTGACCTTGCCGAAGGACTGGGACGAGAAGCCGAAGCTCAAGTTTCCGAAATTCGCCACCGAGGAGCGTTACAAGATGGCGAGTTTGCATCTCGATAGGGGATGGTTTACCTTCGATTTTCTCCGAGGTTTCCTGTCCTTCGTGCAACCGTACGACTTGCCCGTCGGTAAGATAATAATAACGTGAATGGTTTTCCGCGCGAGAGATCGGTTTCTAGAACAAACCCGTGTAAAGCTTTCGGCACACATGCTCGAACGTGGGATTCGTTCCTGTAATCGAGCGAAATCAGTTTCTCGCTCGAGTGTCATCTCGTATTATCGACGCTTTATACATACATACATATATATATATATATATATATATATATATATATAGACGTGTTTCACTTAAAAACTCTCTCTCGTCGCGGACTTCGATCTTATTTAAAGACAATTAACTTTCAGAGATGACTGTTAAGTCAAATCGACTTTTCTCTTTCAATATCGCGTCACGCGAAGTTTTCTCTCTTTTATTTCTCCCTTTTATTAGGTACTGTGCAAAAAAAAAAAAAAAAAAAAACGCACGCCCTTATTATTATTTTTTTTTCTCTTTCATTCGAACCAATAATAAATCTTTTCTATAGTTCGGCCGAGTAATTTAATATTGTAATAAAATTTCAACGTGCGCTAACGTCGGACGTATTATTATAGCGCGCTATTTCCGGCTTAATTATTTCCGATACAATTTTTTTTTTTTTTCGTTCTCTCGTTACAGATCTGCTAACGGACATCGTGGAACGTCGGATAAGCATTGCTAAATTGGTCTCAGAAGTAAGAAGGCAGGCTCAATGCCGAGATGCCAGAAATGTTTAGCTAGCGACGAACGACGCGGGGTGGATCGTTACGGCGGCTTCATTCATTAAGAAGAGCCCTCGAACGCTCTCGATGCTCCCGACCTTATTATTTCGAGAGGACGAGGGAGTTTCTCTCGCGCGCGCGCGACGCGACGATGATACACGCGATATACAATATATAATTTCTCGACCGATCCACAACGTCGTCGTCGTCGTCGTCGTTGTCGTTGTCGTCTCGCGCGGACGCTTTTCGAAGTTAAATTCCTCACAAGACTCTTGTCGTGAAACTTTTACAGTCCGTGCACGTGGAAGCAGCTTTTCTGGGCTTAGTAGGCGTGTGCTGCGTACTGGCCTGCATAATACCTGGCACGGAACTTTGGCTCGCCTGTCGTCCAATCAGAGAGGATTACAAACCCTCCCGACGTCCGGGTGTTCTAGCATTTCTCCTCTACGTTCTCGCCTTTATACTCGGGTACGACCTATGACGATTCTCTCCCCCCCCCCCTCCCCCGTTCTTAGACGCCCGGTTTCGCGAAAACTTATTACCCTCCACTTCCAACCCTACTCGTGTTCGCTGATTCTTCCGTCCTTCTTGATTACGCTCCGCGAGAATATAATCGCCGCCGCGAGCTCGGCGCGCGCGTTGACGTTGAATTTCCCGTCGATTACAAAATCGACGTCAAATCCTTAATTTATTTGCTTTTTGAGAATAAAAAAACGAAGAAATGTTTGCAAGAGGAAGAAGCTATTGTGTTTTGTTTTTGTTTTACATTTAAAAATAATTAGCAAATACTTGAGTAAAAATTAGCAAATAATTAGTGTAATTAATTATTGTAAGTTTGGAAAAAAATTTACATATACGTATACTTTGTTGGAAAATCGCTCTTGCAGTTATAGTAGCGTTAAATATCCAACGCGCGAAAAAAATGTTCCAGCCGAGATAAATAAAATTAGTAGAAAAAACGAGAGAGACGTTCTCTCTCCCTCTCTCTCTAAGTAAGTAGCTATTCGTCTTACCACGCTGTCGGTGAAAAAGCTTTTAACGTGAGTTCAAGCACTCGCGACGTTATTCATAATCCCTCGTGCGTGTGGCACTCAGGTCTTGCATGGCGACGATGATAATATGCAACGAGGCGGTGACAATGGGAATCGGAAAGATCCCCGTGACGTTGGAGACGGCGCTCAAGGATTTGAGAGAATATCACGCGGACACGACGTCGCAGCTGCGAAAGTATCTCACTAGGAGCTTGGACGTGGCCAGCGAGGCGATTCTCGCGGATCTGGACAGTGAGTGAAGATTTTTCTTTCTTTTTGCATTTTTAGAGACACACCGCGACGACGACGTGGCGAAAAACCTCAAGCAAAACGACACCGCGCGTCTCTCTTCCATTTCGCCGCGACTAATGAAGACGGGTAAGGCGCGAAACCACTTTTACAGATGTGTACCACCAACAACCACAGACGCGATTTCCGAGTGGCGTTTCTCTCATTCTTCTATCGTCAACCACACAAACACACACACACACACACACACACACAAACGCGTGACGAGCTACGTACCATAATTACGCGCGCCGTCTTAAGTGCGCCGCTTCTTTCCGGACTTTGCCACCTTCGCTCGTTAAAGTTGACGTGAAGAGTATCCAAAGGACAGAAATTAAACCAGAGGAGAAACAAGAGAGAGAACGTTAACATTGTAAGGAAGAGCGAGATCTTGAAGATAAAAAAAAAAACGCGCGCGTATGAAATACAAGACGCTCGAAAAGCGAAGTAAATTAAGCGGAATAAACTGTTCTTCTGAAGGAGTTTTTTACACGCTTTAAATAGGCTTCCCGCGGTTTCTTCCATTTGTTTATGTTTTTTTTTTGTTTTGCTGTTTTGCTCGAGAAAAAGTCTTTCTTTCTTGTTGGAATGGGAAAGAAAGAAAAAAACTTCTTCCGGTAATGGAGATAGAAAATGCGGCTCGAGAGTAGCCGATTAACTAATTTCCGAACGAGGTCGAGTGTGAAGAGCAGAGAATCCCGCTTGCGGTTCGATTGCTGGAACTCCGCTACTTTGATGCGGCACCCGGATTGTAAGCGATTCCCCGCGCTCTTGATTCTTGAAACGTCACCGCAAACTGACTGAATTCACGGTGTGCTAAACGCGTAGGCCCGCATTTCCAACATCGAAATCGTTCGTTACGATGTCGGTGGTTTCACAGCTGCGGATCTCACCGCTGCGCGCCGTGAACTTGACCGCAAACGCCGGTCGAAATCGAACGATTAACAACGGCTCGCTTGTTTGAAAATAAGAGACAAATCGAGCCGCTAAACTAAAAAATAAAAACTAACTCGAAGTAGGTTGGAAAATACAATATTAAAAAAAAAAAAAAGTTCTTATTATTTTATCACAATTTTATCACATTATTTGTTTTTTTCACAACACGTTAGTTTTAGTCGCTCGACTATAATGTAAATTTTTTCGACGATACCAGAAATGTAGCGAAATAAAAAAATACACGCGTCGAAAAACAATGGCGGATCATAGAGGATTTTATCGTTCGAATTTGCTGTTTATTTTATTATTTATTTTCATTAAAGATAAATATAAATAATATTGTGTACGTGTAATATTTAAATTTTCACAAATTTGCTGTTGTTGTGTCCCCGCGATCGATTATTTTATTTTTACGCGCGAATATCGATAGAGACGGAATGCTGATAGTTGTCTTATTTCTTGTCACGTCAGCGACTGAAAATAATTTCAGAGAAACGGCGAGGATGAGTAAATCAACGTTCGTATTACAAATGTGTATTTACGATACGTTCATTCGTTTAGCTCGCGCTCGGCGCAGATTGAAATATTTTTTATTCGATCTCTCACACGCACGGAATGACCGTCGCGCAATTCGACGCTCTTTATCGATTCGCTTGCGTGCATAACAAATTTATTTTCTGCTAATGTATATATACATATAACGTATGCAACAGATTCAGTTGATTTAACTTGCATCCAAGAGAATATGCGTCGCGCGATAACGATGCACTTATCGTTGATATTTTTAATTAGAATTTCTGTACTGAAAAAAACCTGCCGACAATATAAAAATGATACATTTTTTATTTTTATTTTTACGTAGTGCATTGTTTGTAGTTTGTTTGTTTGTTTTTTTTTTTTTTTATAATTGTCAAACAAAACAACGCGACGCACGCGATCTGTTTTGTATTTTTAATATATTATTATTATTTTTTTTTTTTTACATACTAAAGTTAATTTTTGCATATACTAATCATTATCTTTCTCTCTGTGTGCGCGCGCGCACACTTCAATTTCCATCCATTCGTCGGAAGATCGTGTATCTTCCGCACACACATTTATTTTCGCAACGCATAAAAAGGTGATCAATCTTTCATTTTGATCGTTATATGTAAATATATTACATTATATAACTATTATACACATTTTTATGTAAAATGCAGATTATTTAAATTTTAGTACTTAACTCGAGTATGTTTTTATCGATTTTTGGTTTTATATACTTTCAAGTCGTTATTCATTTAATTCTTTTACGTTGCGTTTCGGTGCTTTTGATGTATTTCTGCCACCAAAAAAATTGTATTCTTGTTTTGAGGATATCCCACTTACTTTAAGTATATTTTATACTAAAATAGGCGCCAAGAAGAGTTTCTTATTTTAAGAGGAAAATCCTCTAAATAAGTAATATTGATAAGAATATATACTGATTAGAATATAAAAAGCCTCTATAGAAAAACATATATATATCTCACTATCGAAAAAGACTATATTCTTAAATAAAGAATATATTCTTAATTTCAGAAGAACATCATCTAAAATCTTTAAGAAGATTTTTTAAGTATAAAATCTTCTACTTACAAGAATATAATTTTTTCGGTGTGGTCTCGAAACTCGGTAAAATCAAATATATTTGACAATAGCTTGCAGAGAGCCAAGTTAAATTCGTTTCAGAAGAATAGTAACGCGTCAAATTATCTTAAAAGTTACACCGAAAAAATTATATTCTTGTAAGTAGAAGATTTTATACTTAAAAAATCTTTTTAAAGATTTTAGATGATATTCTTCTGAAATTAAGAATATTCTTTATTTAAGAATATAGTCTTTTTCGATAGTGAGATATATATGTTTTTCTATAGAGGCTTTTTATATTCTAATCAGTATATATTCTTATCAATATTACTATTTAGAGGATTTTCCTCTTAAAATAAGAAACTCTTCTTGGCGCCTATTTTAGNCTTATCAATATTACTATTTAGAGGATTTTCCTCTTAAAATAAGAAACTCTTCTTGGCGCCTATTTTAGTATAAAATATACTTAAAGTAAGTGGGATATCCTCAAAACAAGAATACAATTTTTTCGGTGTAACAGCTCGCTCTGCATAAATAAACGCGGTAGCAGTTTGCAATGTTTTTGTTTTTTTTAAACCCGAAAATAATTTAACGTGTCAATCGATATTCGTGTTTGGGGGTGATTTCACGGTGGAGACATAGGCGATTCTCGCGTTGGTAGATCCCTCTACGCGGATGAATTACCGAGATGAGAGACGATGTCCGGCGCCACATCGTCTAATGACGTTTCTCACGACAGGAGACGCATAGGCTCCTAATGAAAGCTATAGACAGTCTATAATCGTCGCGTAATGGGTCCATCGTCGCTGGCACGTTAACAACCCTCTCTCCCCTCCCCAAAGCAAATTGAGCTCGTTAGTGCAATGCAACCACTACGGGCATTATGCGCGTTTGCCAGCACAAAGCTCGCTCGCGCGCGCGCGCACGCGCGCGCTACAATTCCTGTCTTGATTTCAGATCACGTACTGCACGCCCAAGTGGAACGACAACGATACGGTTTATCGACAACGTGACTATCTGTGTGCGCATGTGTGTGTGTGAGTGTCTCGTTTCTTTCGGTGTCCACATATCAGAAGCGTATATCATAAAGCGAAATTACTTCCTGAGCTCGATATCGCGAATTAAACGTTCCGCGCGGAGTTTATGAGTCTATGCGGTGGTGTATACAATTTTCCTATATTTTAGAAAACTCTCGCGCGCGCGGTGTGCAAATGTGTCTTGTGTGTGTGTGTGCAAAATTGTTTTACAAAATCGGTTCGTTTTTACACCGTTATCAGAAATTTCGCTTGTCACACCCCGTCGAAAAGAGAGAGCTTGCATCATCCGAACCACCTGCACGCGAAATTTCTATCAGATCAAGATAACCGGACACGGACGCAGGGGGGAGTGGATAAATTATTAGTGCCACGCACCGACGTGACAGGATTTACAATGTCGCGCTCACGTCTATACACTACACCCCATATAAACGCCGCACGCGTTTGTTAGTTTCCCCCAGGGGGGAAAACACGAGCGCGCGCGATTTGTTTTTAAGCGTTTGTCGCGCGATACGCTTTATCTGTTTTCGCGCGCGTTTCGATATTCTAATAATTTTATGCTCCCGTGAAATTTCCGAGGCTGCGATTGGAGGCGGAAAATTTGTTTTGGCGAAGCAACGACGTACAAAATGCTCCGTGCAAAAAATCGGTTCCGCGAGAATCGAAGGGGATCTCTTTTTTTTTTGTTGCCGAAGTAAAAACCGACACGTCCAGAAAAAGAGTTTTTTTTGTTCTCTTTTCGCGCAAATCCGAATTATCGCCGGTCGATGTATATATATATATATTGTCTGCGTAATGCGCAAAGTGACGTGTGTCTGACAACAGCGGATGCTGTTTGTATGCACGCGCGGCGTTTGTATGTTAATGGAATATCCGAATAAGGTCGGACGTGTGTGCGCGGTGATGTCTCGCTCATGTTTTACAGATGTCGAGGAATTATTGGGCAAGCCCGTGCAGACCGAACTCTCCGTCGAGACTGGACTTGACGTGGCGTTGGACGCACTCGTCGATCTGGCGAATGGTAAGATTTAACGAAAAAAAAACAAAACAAAACAAAAATGAGAATAAAAGAGGAGATTTTGCAAAGAAAAAAAAACGTTGGATATTGTTCAATTTCTTCATTGTCTGTGCGTCTCGGGGAAAACGATATAACATTGAGATATTTCGTGATTCTCTAAGATTCGGTGAAACAGATACTTGTATTTATTTATTAGCGAAGTAACGTGAGAGATTAGTGCCCTAAGGATATAACCGTTGTACGTATACAACGCGATGGATACCCTGTGTAGAGGATTATTCCGTTGCCAATATTATAGTTCGTTCGTTAGAACAGGAAGGTTGGCTGTGCGGCCGGAATGTTTGCATATTCATAACCGCAACCTACACGTCGTACTCGTCCTACGTACAAATTAATTTATGCGTCGAATTATGCGTTTCGCATGGAGGAGAGGAACGATCGTGTCGTTCACTTATTGCCTCGCAAGCGTGCGTAGACGCGCGATGTACATTTGACGACTCCGTTGTGGATTTCCGCACGTCGTTCGGCAAGAATAAAAGATTTAATGACGTCGTCCGGAAAAATTGGCAAAAAATCGGAAATTGTATTTTAACGCCGCCGCTACGAGGTAAAAACAACGAAATACAATTAATATTGATGTGATATCGAATAATGTGAATTAATAATACCGACTAATATATATATATATATATATCGACGTGCATATCGAATTAAGGCAATTAAGGTTTCGTGAATGGGCATTTTTTCTCTCGCACTTTATACGCGCACATCAAAACAAATGAATCGCTTAAACCGATATTATTATTATGAAATACGCGTTATCGACGATTCTCGTTTTAGCTGATCAATTTTGTTCGATGGTCATAAAGTTCTATCTTTGATTTCGAAATAATTTGCGTATTATTAATTTTTAATCGAAAATGAAAGCATTTGGAGAATAATTTATTCAAAGAAGGGAATCTCCCGGCGTTTTTTTTTTTTTTTTGTCAATCAAATGTTGCGACGATGATAAGCGAAAGAACTGATCTCTGTCTCGATGTAAAAAAATTCGAAGAAAAAAACTACGTAGGTACAAAGATTTCTCGCTTTCTCGAGAATTTCCCACGGAACTATGGCTGGAACGAGGAAAATCGAACCCCGGAAACATATCGGATATCTTTCGCGTTTGTTGTGTACACGCTGGTCTTTCGAATCTATCTGATACCGGTGAGGCATTACGTTTGTAATGAATATACATCTGTACATAAAGTAAGCGTTACTTGTGTGGACCGCAAATTTGCCCGACGTCACGGGGTGGTTTAGGGTCAGGTTGTTTCCAGTAGGAGGTTATTCGGTCTTCGGAACTATCCCCCGCCCGACGTTAAGTGACCTTCCCGATCTGGAGTGTCACTTAGTCACGGTACTAAGTTACTAACAGTATACTAACTAAATTAGTAGGCACCCGCCGCAACTGCGGGTCTCTCGCTCTTGCTATCTCTCCTTTCGCAGCAACCTCCTCTCGCGTAATCACTACACGTGTATCGCATGTAGTACACACACCGGCGCACCGCACCGGGTGTAACAATCATCTCGTAATCGGAGACAACGAATTCTTTTTCGCGAAGAAACTGTACAAAGAAACTGTACTTTTCGCAGAAAATTCTAATTAATTAATTAATTAATTAATTCGATTCAGTAAAATTCTCCGGAAATGTGAAAAGTTCTCTTTTCGGGCTTTTTGTTCGAAAGTATATATACAAGAAATAAAAACTGACGCCCACACAGACGCGAGATTAAGATCGGCGAAAAGTAGGTGCTTCACTTAAATTTCCATGAGGCGAGATTCGGAGTTAAATATCGAGTTACCGTGCCAATATCAACAAGAAAGACGAAACCCATTTTCTTCAGGAAGTTTTAATTAGAGGAGAGCTTTGGCTGCGCCGAAGGAGGAAGTTTTTAAAGATCCGCTGTTTGAGTTGTCGCGCGATAATTATTAACGTTACGTTTTTGATTATTACATATACGCTAATTATTGTACATACATTAATTATACATACATTAATTGATGATAAATAATTAAAAGGCCGATACGAGCAGTAAATACAGGATGTTCGTGTATAAATGTACTGTGTACACAGTATTTGTAATTCGTTGTCATACACGATTGACATCATTTACTTTATATTTTAGTGATGTTGTGATCTAATTTGTTTTTTAATTGAGTGAGTTTTATTAATTTGTTATTTTTGTATTTTATTACGCGATGTATCTTTTGCGCTAATTATCTATTATATTCATTAGATGTTTATTACACTGAAGAAGGTCCAAACTTGAGAACCAAAACGTATGTGTTTTTGGAATAAAGATTTATATTTATACACGAACATCCTGCATTTACTGCTCGTATCGGGCTTTTAATTATTTGTAACTTTTCACGAGCGATTGATTGATTATTAATTGATGATTATCACATACGCTTGAATATCGTCTTGATTGCTGCAATATATCAATACTGCATTGTTTTTTGTTAAGTGCAATATATATAAAAATTTCAAGGAAAATGGCTATTTGAAGCAGACACAGATGTAATGGTGTAAATATATAAACTTGATATTTTATTAATTTGTAAAACGTTTTCGACCTCTCATTTTAGGTCTTTCTCAATACAATAACGTACGCAAAAATGATTCTCGTCGATGTCAATACATGGCGTAACGTAATTCCTTACAAGTAGGAACCGAATAACTGATTGATGTGATCAAGTTTATATATTTACACCATTACATCTGTGTCTGCTTCAAATAGCCATTTTTCTTGAAATTTTTAAATACTTGAAGCTTATTTACACACTTTTAAATTATGCAATATATATGTTAAACGTTGCAACTTCTTTTGAATAAATTATATCGTCGCAAAGTGTCGCAACCGCCGTCGAATTCGCCTCGCACGCCGTGATACCTGATTTGAATCTCGAGGGTGGGTTTTCCCTTGACGGGGGGGATATGCGTTTGCAGCGAATTAATTCAAGTAACGAAAACCTGTTATCAGTGGTAAGTGCTCGAGGAGACGCGATACGACGCTATCGCTTATTCCCATCAGCGGGGAAACGGGGAAATGGCGACTAGCGGCGGTGTCTTATATAAATTGCTTCGTTACACCGCCGCATTATTACTTTCGGGGTTGTCGGTTAATAGTTTGATAACCTGCTTGAGCGCGCGGTGTGTCGCAAGTTCGCCTCTCGGAGATTATTACACCGCGTATCGCCGATCTCGACAAACACGCGAGAGGGTGCGCGGTAATTAAAGCGCGGCGAGAGATATTGGCGCGCGTGTGTTTTTTTACAAACGGGGAATATATATATATATATATATATATTCGAGAGGCTTCTCTTGTTCAATCAAAACAAACGCTTCGATGAGATTTCTTGGAATTTCTCGCGAACAGAAATCAGTTTGGTTTTCGCGCGCCGCGAAATTCGGAATAAGTTTAGAGCTGGCGAGAGCTGTTGGATAAGCGAAGGGATACAAGAGAACATAGAACAAGAGGGATATATACACGTCGTTAATGGTATCGTATCGCACGTTTCAGCAACGCAGGAGTTATCCGCCAGGGCCGAATCTTTGCTGAAGGAGGGTAAGAGAGCTCACGAACTCGGATTGGAATTGAGTAGAGAAACGGACGAGATACGACGGGACTTGGAAGGTGCGGTGAGAGCTTGCTCGGGTCCAGATCGTTCTCTTTGTGCTGTCATTGACTCTTCGGGGATTCGCCTGGATCTGCGGATAGAACGGGTGAATAAACTTTACGACCCGACGGTTCGTTTCCCTCCGGTCTTCGTTTTCCCGGCCCGGTGATAAACGAACATTTTTGCCAGCATTTTTATTACCGGCCGGCGTGGATGTTTCATTTACACGCGATGGGCGCCGCCGAAATTTTTTAAATAAATAAATAAACACGAATACGTAGGAAAGATGTCGAAATGGGATAGCGAATAATTTTCGGAAAACAGTGTGTGAAAATTTACATTTATTTGATTATCTAACGATGTTTATTTTTTTATTATCTGATGGAATTTTAATTAAAAAATCAAGCTCTCTCAACATTTGCATTTACGTTTTTATTTGCGTTTTTTTTTTTAGCTAGTTTTTGAATTATCCGAGTACGTAATATATAATAACGCTTTATTTTTCGTGCGATATTTTTTTACTTTATGAACTTCCCGGTTTTCTTTGTATATTTATAAAAAGTCTATAACTCTCGAGCCAAATTACTTTATAACTGTTTAAATCTCGATAGTCTAAAAATTTCGTAGAAAACAAGAAAATTAATTCGACCGCGGCGCGCGGAAAGTTTTTCTCAAGGATCTTCATTTCTTTCGTTAGTCACGAAGTTCTGCTTCACACTTACGCGAACTAATACACGCGCTCGCATCTCCAGATTCACAAGTGCACTCATTTCTTTTCTATTACTGAAACAGATTCAACCGCGTTACACCGTGATAGCAGTGTTTCTCTCTCGTCCAACTTCCGCTCTTCCGTCTCAATTTATCATCCGGTTTGCTTTTTCAAGATATTTCCAATACACAAATTTCTCTCTCAGAGAAACTTCTATTATACAACAAAAAGATGTTCTTAAGAAAATAAGACGAACTTTCACCGTGAGATTGCGCTACTCTTTTGCGCGTTTTATCCGATAACGTCTTTGCTCTTCATCGTCGGGAAAAAATACGAAACTTACAACTTGAAGACAATTTGTCGATCGTCGACGCGACGTCGAAGCATTTTTCATAATTTTCAAGTTTAATGAGCAAATTATTTTCATATTGCACAGATTGTTTCAACATACACAGTTAAATCTTTTTGAAGTTCGAACAATTTCATTACAGTGAGAATTATCCAAGTTTTTTTCACAGTGTTTTAAATAAAAAAAAGTAAAAAATTGTTCGATGTTTTTAAAACAAAATCGCGACACCAAAGTCACGTGATTTTTATTATTCGCTGCATCTTTTGTTCCTTCGGAAAATTTTGTTTCTTTATCATTTATTAATCTTTTGATGCTTCAAACGTGGAAAGAAATTTATTTCAAAGCGAGCACGCAACAAATGATCCGCTTATTCTTCAGAATATGTCCCGTACTGCTGCGTTTTTTGCCGTAGCTACTCAGAGACGATCGTCTGCTGCGTCTACGGAGCAGCGGTCGGGAAAATTTGACGGAGGCAGGACGCAGGGCTCGAGGGGAATACCTGTACGTACCGCAACACATCGCCCGGACCACGCTGGATGCTCGTAACCGTAGGTAGAATATTCACGGTTGCGTTCGTCGAATTCATATTATATTATCGGAGAAAAGAGAGAGAGAGAGAGAGAGAGAGAGAGAGATCGTTCTCAATGGGCGGAGAGACTTTTTTTCGATACAAACCGAGCGTGTCTCGCGAATATGCAACTCCGCGGAATTTAGTTGAGCATGCAACTATTACTTTGGCCGCGACGCGAAGGAGAGAGACCTGGGTGCGGTGGATTGCGCAAGGAAATGTTGAAGAGAGCGCGGCGGAAACGCTGGAATACAATGTGCCGTACGATGAGCGTAGGTGAACTTCTGCCTTCTGGCACATTGATGCCAGTGTATTATGATACGTTGACGGGCACGCATGACAACACTCGAGCGCGCAAACTTTACCGTGAAGAGAGAGAGAGAGAGAGAGAGACAGAGAGAAGCAGAAGCTTCTCCCTAGTTTCTCTCGAAGAAAGCTAAATTAGCCCCTTCACCGCCAGGTTTCTCTGGATGTTATGCGAGATGACGCGAATTAAGCTGAACAAATGGCTCACGGCGACGCTCCGCTGGGAAAGTAATAAATGACACGAAGAATTGCGCTGCTTCATCGGCGCTAACTCGCTAATTTACGAACGCGAAGACACTGAAATAAACTGCTCAATTTACTCGCGAGAGATAGAGTTTCTTATCTTTCTTTTTTTTTGTTTTTTTTTTTGTCAACGATAACAATCCGTGTCCTCCGCGTTTACATTCTAATTTCGTATTGTAATTTGCATCACAAAACTATCTATAGCGCGTAACGCGCGGGAATCGCAATTTTGAGAAATACAGTAAGTACTTCGCGTAAACGCGCGTGTATATATATCGCGAAATATCTATCCCGTCGAGCTTTCGATTTATTTCGAGAAATCCAGTTTCTCGTGCGAACAGACACGTCGGTTGATTCGCGAAATAATTTCGACGGCAATCTCTCGAGGAAGAACGCACTCCGACGCGAACAATAGCCGGGAAAAGACGACTAAAACGCTCGGGAAGTGCGGTAAACCTTCGCCGCGATTAAACTATATAGCGCGTGTTTCTGATAAATCTCGCTCTAGTTCGCGTCTCGCATATTTCGACTGCCTTGAAGCAAAGCGAGCGAACAAAGCGCGGAGAGTCTCTCACAGAGTTCCGACGAAATAAGTCCGATGGATTTTGCGGCGGGAGAGAATTACTTCCGAACCTCGCAGGTACAGCTCTCGTGTAGCCATTTATATATAAATATATATATATATATATATATATATAATAGTATATATAATAGTACATATATATATAATAGTATATATAATAGTACATATTATATAATAGTATATATATATACTATATATATACTATATATATATACTATATATATTAGGTCTACCGGAATGTTCTGTCCGTTTTTAGAATAAAACAAAATAAAAATTTTTCTTACCGTCAATAAACTTTATTAAATAATATAATTGCCATTATTATATTAATGATTTCTTGCCAGCGTGAGGACAATTTGTATATCCCATTTTTGAAAAATTAAGAAAAATTTGTATTTTGTTTTATTCCAAAAACGGACAGAACTTTCCGGTAGACCTAATATATATATAATGTATATATATATAATGTACACAAATACACATATACTCAACATTACGCGACGTTTTTGGCGCTCAAGATTCTAATATCGGTTATTCGCGTGTAAAACTTTCTCGAAAAACTTTGTCGGAAAGTAAAACAGCTGAGAAAGCTGATTTAGATTGTGGATTGTGTGTGACCGAAGACAACCGAGCGAGAGAATAAATTTCGCATAAACATTTAAGAGAAAAGAGCGTTTTATCTCAGATTATACTCGGAAAAGTTTTCCAGATTTTTCGGTGGTTCGTGTAATATCTTATAAAGGGAGTACCTTGACGCAAATCCAATATCGAAGAGATACCGCGGCGAAAAAGTGAAGTTTCGAGGAAAATACTTTTTCGCGCGCGGGATTTATAAGGGGCGCGCGTTATCTCGTGTTCTCTTCCGAGATACTTTCCCTTATCTACGTGCCATACACTCTTGTCTACGTCGTACAACAGTGATGTGTTTAAGGCATATTATAACTTTGAAGAAGGCCACTCGGGCTTCTCGAATCGAGTTTTATCGCGAATCGGGGAGAAGCGGAAACTTGCCGGTTTCGAACGAGAAAAAGGCGTTTTTTTTTCCGGATATTCCGACAATTAAACTTCCGCAAATTGTTGACAAAAAAAAAAATCAACGAAAACGCAACATTTCTTATTTGCATCAAGAGAATTAACAAAATTCGCAAGAGTATAAAAAATTTTTTTCCGACGCGCGTTTCTCTCGTTATTTCTCGCTCGACTTACAAACGATAAAGTCGTATTTTTGCTCCCGCTTTTGCGTCTGACACTTCGCTAAAGAACATTTTATCTCGCACTCGAAGCGTATAAACGTCTTTCGAAACGTTGACAGCTTGCAAGAAATATGTGACGCATGTGTTAATTCCCCCGGCTTTACAGCAGAATGCGCATAAATTCCCAGCGTGGAATATACCGGGCACATATTCGCGCGCCATGGATTATTTCCAAATGCGGGATTATATCTTAAAGTACGCGGTGCGATTCGCAACAGAAGAGACTCCGGGTTTTTGCTCGAATATTCTGTCTTTATTTTTTTTCAAACGCTCATTCAGACTAAAATATCAAAATGCAATGTACGTTTGACTCTTTGACTCTCTCTTCGCAATATTTCTTTTGATTTCGGCTCGAAAAAAAACAAAAAAAAAACAAAAAAAAAAAAAACAGTTACAGTCGGGTGCGACTAAATCAGCAACTTGTTAAAACATTCCCATCTCGCATTCACCTTCGCTCTCTTTGAACTCGGATCGTTTAGCGCGACAAGTCGCGTTTCTCCATGACATTTTTTTGCACACGCCCCCCTTTTCTTTTATTATTTTTCCACGTCGCGCTGTACAAAACGATATTTCGTCACAGACCGAGACGAAGTGTGTGCGTCAGCGTTTTTGTCCCTATATAGCGCGATGAGCGCGGAGATCATCGGTTAGAAAGGGCGAGAGAGTCTGGGGAGGGGGACTTTATCCTTAATAGACAAACGAAATGCGGCAAATGCTCGGAGCAAACATCTCTCTTCGTGTTATATATATCTTTCCCCGAGGCAGAACCGTATAAACTTTCGCGATGGGATCGGTTGATTGATGTCAGGAGAGTCGCGCGTTGACGGGCCTGTCGTGTCGAGCAATATCGCGGATCTGTTCCACTTGCTGTTTCAACGTCGATATACGTGACAGTAGCGAGGGGGCAGCTTAAAAAGTGTTTACAATGACGTATAATCTGTTTATTTATTACGCGCGCGCACACACACACACACGTATGCATTATGTCGCACATACACAGTAAAAAATTGTGCGTCAAAATGTAGAACTTTTCTTGTGTTACGACGTTTTGATTATTACTTCAATGTAAAATTAACATAATACTGATATGTTATTATTTTTTTAATCTTTTCACGTGTCAAATTTATGTTAACTTCACAAATTATCATTTTTTGCATGTCATTTAAAAATGGAATATTGTTTAAGTGCTTTTAACACAATGATTTCAATTAATCTAGATGTCTTAAAGTCAATTTAACATACTTAAAAAAATTTTAAAAATCTGTGGCCACATTGTACAAACTAAAATGTTTTATTAACATTTCTTACGAGTTACTGTAACTATTGTTTTGTGCAGTTTTAATTATTTTATATGTTATTTTTACATCACGCTTACAGTCAAAATAACAAATATAAATGTAAAGTATTGTGTCAAGTATTTGACTTTACTAGTTTGTCAATAAGTGACTCACAACGAATAAGTTGTTTTAACTTACAATTTAGAGTGGACCTCCTGGGACATGCAAAAAATGTTAAAATTAACATTTTTTTTTTTACTGTGTACCTATCGATTCCGATATTGCTTTAATTAAAAATCTAAATATTTCGTTCAATTGTTTTTTTTTTTTTGTACATGAAAAATTCGAAAGAGGAGCGTCGGAACAAATTTTAAATTGAAATAGTTGACAATTTTAATTTATCCAAATGAACAAAATATTTATATCTGTTTTTTTGAATCGCACACATTTTTTTTTTTCTATGATTTGCTTTCAATCACACTTCGTTGTATCAAATTGTTCATTGTTACAGCTGCTCCCTTTTTGTAATTAATATCCGCGATATTGTTGTGAAATATACTTCCGATCGTTGCGGAGCGTATCGAATAAGTGATATATTCTCATTGGCGATTTGCTGTTAAAAAATTATGCGCGTAAAATAGCGCAAAATATATATAAAGAAAAATTGATAAAAAGATCAAATGTCATTGAGCAATGAAGTCCGTTGATAAATAAAAACGTATAAAAGAGTTCCGGGAAATTTATTAATAAAGAAAATTGAGAACATTCCCTCAGGGAATCAAGAATGATGGATACTACGACGCGCGGGAATGTCGATGAACCGAAGCGACGGCGGACGACTTGTACTTTCCTATCGACTTCTTAATTCGCTATCGACCAATAACGTTTAGTCGTCCTCCGCTACCAACCGTCCGTCTCTAGACAGATCTCGACAGAGAGGTGACGCTTCGACGCCTAATGCGAAATCCATATCGCATTAATATTACAGTGAGAGAAAAAAATGCGCAAATAGTTCGTAAAAATTCGTTTCCAACGGGTGATGAAGTCGGAAAGTTTTTAGAAAAACGAGCGAAGTTTGTCGCGCGCGCGCGCGCGCGCGATCAAAGATTGTTACAGTTCTTATTTAATATTTCCGTACATATTTTGCGAAGAAAACCAAAGAAAAGTTGACATTAAATTATTTTGATTGTTAACGCTTGATAAATGAGCGAATAACTTTTTTTTTTAACATTCGAAGATGTTTTTCGAGTTTTTGAACCGCGTTAGTGTCATTTTTATATAACGACGTTTCGTGAATCATCTCAGCTCAGCTTCATCGGGGTTTCAAGAGCGGTCTGACAACTTTGTTTTTTACATGCAGAATTAATAAAATACACAAAGTCACATGTTTAAAAGCCGTAGGCACATTTGCTTGATTCCGCATTGAAAATCAGGTTAATAAAATAAAAAGTTGAATTTTTTATGTGATTAAGTGCGAGAGTAAAACGCGATGCGCGAGTAGATTTCTGCATAATTTTTTTTTTTGTTTTTTTTTCGACAAATATTCGTTTTTCCGCTGTAGCAATGAATCGCGAAAGAATCACAAAGAACGCACAGAGAAAAATTTCATATTTCCGTAGTGATTCGACGCGAGATCAATGCAGCACGTGCCAGGATTGTCGATCAAACGCGCAGCCTAGAGACGAGCAGTTTCGAACTCTCAAAGCAGCTGGATTCAGCGAGAAACGTCGCGGATTACGCAGTACCTCATGTCATCGCTTTCGAGCATATCAGATGGATCGTCGGTATAGGTATATATACGTAGAATTTTTCAAGATTACATTGAATATTTTCTCGGCATTCAACGTCGGCGTTCGCGTTTGGATATTTGAAAAACGATAGCGCGCGAATCGTGCGAAGCATCTCCGAACGCGAGTGAAGGATTTAAAAAGCACTCGGCGAAGATACATTTCCGCACGCATCTTCACGTGAGATGTTTTTATATAACATTGTTTGGAAAACGAATTTTTTTTAGTTTTTTTTTCTTTTTTTTCGATGAGAATAACGTTTCTAATCGCATTTTTTGTTTTTTTTTTTTGTATTTATATTATTGATAGCTTTATTTGTACAATTGCACTTGAGAATAATTCTTTACGGTCCAGAACAAAACGACCGTTGGAAAATAATGGTTTGTTTGCTTGTGACGTGTACACACAGCTACTGTTCTGTGCATTTTGCCGGTCTTTTCGCTGCTGATTGGGGCTTTGTGCTGTCGCTGCGGATCATCCGAGAATAAAGTGCGTCCGACTCTTTTATGGTAAGCGTTATTTAATTCGTATAAATTATTAACAAAAGTGTGGAAAGAGTAATTTCGTTCGCGAAAATATGTTTTTTTTTTTTTCAACGTGGTTTTCGGAATATAATCTCGTTTGAAGATATGTTTTCACGAAATGGTGTTTTTTTTTTTTTGTTTTAATTTTACGAGAGAGAAAAAGAATTGTTTCTGTATACGAGATGCACAAAGTATTCCCGATATGGAATTTTGAATCGAATTTAATTTGAATTATAATGTGTATTAATTTACACGTTTAAAAATATATTTCGCACGTACGTCCAACGTTTTGTCTCGTATTGGTCTCTTCGTATGTACCGGCTCATACCGGTTCTCTCATATAGTTAAAAGAGCTCTTTTTATAAAAAGAGCTTTTTTTTTGTACAATTTGTACATTTTATATATTTACGTTTTCAACACTTTTTTCTTTTTTTTTTTTTTATTGTATCATTCGAACAAGTAGAAAAAAATTTTTCGGCACGTATAGTTTCATTTGATGTAATAAAGTAAATATAAATTTATAATGAAATTTACGCCAAGTTTATACTATGCTGCAATATTGCTTAGATAAAGTTCGGTTTACATGCAGTCTGTGGATTATCTTCGTATCTTGTACCTTACCTTTTGTAATTTACCTCATTATGCTTCACGCTTTTTTGCCTTTATATTGAGAACGTTATAGTTATTAATTATAAAATTATAATTCGTTAATATAGCAATCCGTTTCCATCATAATAAGACTGTAATATTTTTCAGCGTAATAAACAAAAAAAAAAAAAAACAAAAAATATGCCGCGAATGCTGCAATAAAACCTTATTGGCGAATATGTACAACGCTGGTGCGATAAAATGTTTTAATATCGCGAAGCGCGATATTACAACACGTGAGACAATATTTGCGTTGCAGTAAATTTATTAACGAATCGCGTCACACACACGCGGCAGATAAAGGCTCGTATAGAAATAAATCCTTGTGCGAGCTAAAATATAAGACAGATTGTCGTCGGATTGAGCGCGTCGATCGGATTTCAGCGGCGTGGTCGCGAGTTGTTTCGTCTCTATTGCGTTGTGGGCCGTGTTCATTGTCGCTATGGGCATCGCCAGCCACACAGAGATGTTGATTTGCCGACCTCTTGAAGATCCCGACTATCGCGCCATGGAAGCCGTGCTGGAAACTCGAGCGTTTCTTGGAAGAAGACTCGCCGTTCCTCTCAAGGATCTCTTTGAGTAAGCTACGGTGTTCTAATCAAGCTAATCGCGTTCTCTGCACGCGGATATTATATTCCTCCTCGAAAGACGCGTTTAGGGTAGAGCTGAAGATTACGGAAATCGGATACGTCTACGGGCGCTTGTTACAACTTGCGCGTTAATTTGATCGAGGGAGAGAAAATTTGTTTTGTTTTGAAAAATTAACTTTTTTTAAATAAATTTTTTTGTTTTTTTTTTCATCGTTTTGATTTAAAAAAATCATGTTTTAATACGCGTGTAATTTCATTTTGTAATGATATAGTACAGTAAATGTAAACTCTCTCTCTCTCTCTCGTGCGAAAACCGCGCCGCGTTGCCTCGCAATCGATACACCAGCAGTTCGAGTTACACTATTTTGTTTTATTTATATTTTATTTATACCATAGACGCTATTCAGACTTGTATGCAAACGTGCGCTTTTAGCGGCGGAGTATTTATTTTTTGCAGAAAATGTCGAAACAACGAGGCGGCGTATCCCGCCTTTGGGCTCGAAAACGTCATGAAATTGGAACACATGACCGCGCACTGGACGTGGCCGGGCTTGTCGAGAGCGATTTCAAATAACAAAATCGATCTGAAGGGTCTTCAGATACTTACGCCGAATTTGCGTCATCGTCTTCAGGATCTATTGTACGCTTGCAGCTTGAATCTCACGGCGCACAGAATTATGGTACGTAAGTTGATTTATGAGCGCAATATGTTGTTTCGCGTTTTATTGCAGTCTCTCTCTCTCTCTCTCCCTCTCTTGGTCTCTCGATCTCTCGTTCTCTTTGTTCTTTTCGAATAAGAGCGTTAAAAATAGAGACAGAAGTTTTACCGGACTCTTTAACAAGTTGATTAAAGCCGGAGATTACTCCTTGCATACCTTTGAAGAATTTTCTTGAGAGAAAAATCCACCCCGCCTCTTAAAGAAAAATAACAAATTTTGCACAGCTGCATCGCTACCGCTAATGCCAGACCGGCCGCTATGATAAACGACACGGATTTCATAGCGAGTGGTTTTCCGTGATTATGCTTTAATGCCGCTGCTAATTAAAGTGTATTTAACATCGCGCGCACAACTACGGCGATTTGTCAAATAGACACACCGTACATATTAACCGAGGACTGATTAATTCACACGTGCACGCGCGCGCGTATACTACTTTGATATTTTAATTTTGCAACGCGCTGTTATGTCATTTAAAGCATTTAACAAACACAAAACCTTGTTCAACACGTAAGTGTTGAATTTGATGTTGATGTTAATTTTTTTGATGTTTATTATTTTCAATTTATGTTGTTGGTTTTTTTTTTTTTTTACCGCAGATTCAGGGACCAATTCTGAGCAAAGATCTGAACACGATGTCCGATCAACTCGACAATATATCTCGTCAGCTACAGGATCGTAGTATCGCCAGGGAGTTGCACAGCATCGGAATAACAATGCGCGATTTATCGTCGAGACGAGTGAGACCCTTGATGAAGTTGCAAGACGATCTGGTGTATCGTATCACGGTATTGGAGCTGCAAGTGCAACCTCTCTGGCGTCAGATCAATCAATCGATTTCCCACTTGAGGACTATACAATATTTCGTAGATCATCAGGGAGACAAGATCGCTCAACTGGTGTGTGTTTCCAAACAGATTCTCTCTGCGGTATTATGTAAACAAATCAAAATCTCGGTTAAACGTTATTTATAAGATGGAACATTAGATACCCGAGTCAAATTATTGTTATATTTGTAGAAAACAAAATTGTACAACGACCGATTGACAGGCTATTTAGATCAATGGCGAGCTCACATGCTCACCGAAATGGGCACGGCGGTGTCCAAGTGTCGGCCGTTGTGGGACGTTCTCGAGGGATTGAGAAACTTGTTTTGCGCTCATATTTTGGGTCCTTTCGTATGTAAACAAACATTGAAGAGATTCAATTATTTAATAGATATCAATATAGTTTCTTACACGATTTGTATTTATATATATATATATATATAGGACGGTTTTTGGTTCGCTACACTCATATGCGTGGTCGCGATGATAGTCGGCACGCCGACCGCTCACGTTTTATCGCTGGTGTACAAAAAACCATCTTATTTTAAAAAAGACGCTGTCCTTTTGCCGAGAAGAACGTTAGTATAGATTATTGTAATTCACTTAAAGCAATTATTAGTTTTTTATGTTTATATAAAAATATACAACAAAAAACTATTTTTAACAGGGAGAGTATTACTACAGAGCAGGAAGCATGGCAAACACCAGAGTAAGTATGAGTTAAAAAATTAGAACGCGTTTTTTATTACCTTATGCACTTAGATTATTATTATTATTATTATTATTATTATTATATGTGATATTATAAAAAGCAATCATAAATGCACATTTGTCAACAAAATTGTCTATTTATATTAATAATCGCAATTATATATATATATATTTCTATT